>NW_026571153.1:14458574-14505295 GCF_026225935.1 Boleophthalmus pectinirostris | reverse complement strand
TCTTACCTTAAACAGATCATTTGGATGATTTCAGCCCTGGAATTGCCCATCTCTACTGAACTAAACGTAAAAAGTAGCTATTAATTACAACTACATGACATGACAAGGTGCAACAGAGCATTTTGAGTTTTGAAGATAATAAAGGGCTATGCTCAAACATGTGTGAATGAAACAAAACACAACTCCGGGTATGTTTCTGAGGAAGTAACAGCATTCTATGACTTAAAGCTCAGTCAATTTAGCATAATATAGGACCTTTAATGTCATATTGTGGCATATTTAGGCAAATCAGTAATAAATTTATTGATACAAGCAAGCGGACTCCTCCAAAAAAGTTACACAGCACACTTTTAAGAAAATATAGCATGAAAAGTGGAGAAAGAAACATCAATTTAACTGTGATATGATTTCTCTATATATCAAAAAATACAGCGTTTACTTCAGTAAAGTAAGATACTGCACTTTCACTCAGGGGATAAACATGCTTTGTAAATAGTAAAGTGAGTACCAAGTATTGCGCCCTCTTAGTGAGTTATTGCATGATCGTAGTAGTTGCAGTAGAGTTTCATAATAGCCATAAAAATATCATATTTTCCCGACTCCATCAAACCACAATATTGGTAAAAGCCTTATTTATCATGCCCACCTAGCTGTCAGCGATTTCACAACAACAATAAGACAACAGCAGAACCACAGAGATCCAAAAAGAAAGTACACTTTGAAATTCTTCTCCTTTTTAGCCCAAGTTTAATCAAAACTAGTGCCGTTGCTCAAGGACACGCGGGCACTTGGATCCAATCTCTTGTCTATTACGAGTGATGGACATCCTCTCTAACCACATTTCCACTCCTGACATTTCAACTGGATTCTTTCAGAGTGACAGCGGCGCGCTACAATTTAGTTACCAACTTTACACCTCCGCTCGTTGTTTTTGTGAGCGGCCATTTTGGGATTTGGCATTGCAGATTAAGCTCAGATGGGTACCTGTCTGTCTGTAAACACTATAGTATCCTGCCCATTTCAAAGCTAAAGGGACAGCAGCATGCACTTAGCCGATCCCAAGACGGTAAGTTCCATTTTCTTAGCTCTTATCTGAAGTGACAAGAAGTTCTTCCTTCCTTGTGTGCCCGGAGGTCTTCCTGAATTATCTCCCAGCGTTCAAGAGCCGCAAGCTATTTCTGGTGTCCCTGATGCCCTCCCGAATGCTAAAAATATGCTAAATAAGAGCTCATGGCATAGCGAGCATGTGTGCATATGGAAGAACTTGGATGTTTGCATAATGGTATTAGGTGAAATGAACCATGGCGATGTTGACATGTTTTGCAGTGTGTTGTATGTCATTTTGTGGCAGGTGAATTAAGGATTGTCGTACTATACCGTCAGTAATCAATAATGTAGTGAGACATTTCTGCCTCCATTTTTGAAATCCACTATTGTATGTATAAGAGTGTGTATGAGAGTGTGTATGAGAGTGTGTTTGATGGAACAGATAGAAATTACCCCATGGCAATGGGGTAATTTCTGTTCAATCCAACATGTCATGTATGTTCATTAAAGCAGAACTATATAACACAGACTGTATAAAGAAGTGGACCAAAAAAAAAAAAAAAAAGGGAAATAAATTATAAATTGGCCAAAATATAAATATAAATGGGGCCTAGTAGTATTCTTATGCTGCACTACTACCACTACTTTTGTTTTTATTAAATTAAACTTGTGTGTGTGTGTTTGGAGGGAAGGTGTGGGTTAGGTATTTTTGTTGTTTTATGTTTGCTCAACGTATTGTTTTATATTTTTGTGTCTAGTTTTTATGTTTACTTAGCCAGGCTGGCGCCACCTAGTGTCTCCGCTCAATTTAATTTCTCTCCAGCGACTAGGTCAGGAATTGGAATACACTAGATGGTTCACAAAAACCTTGGAAATGCAAGTTCGGGCAACAACCAATCAGCGAAGAGTCATACATTCTGTGTTCTCAACAATTCCAGAGATTGAGGATTTAAAGCCAGAACAAAAAGAATGTTTGGTGAATTTCATCAAGGAGAAAGACCTTATTGCCCTTCTTTCTATGGGATTTGTGAAAAGCTTAATATACCAGTTAGCCCTGTTAGCGGCACATTTACACACGTCACGACCAAATAGCAGCGATTGGTTAAATTAAAAAAGTACCCAGCTACCGTCGAGAGAACAAATTCTAACGCTGTGAGGTCAGATGGTTTCCACGAATTGAATGAGGCTGATGTTTACTATTGTATTTTGTCAAAAAAAAAAAAAAGTTGACTAAGGGATTGTGGCATCACCCATAGCATTCTGCTTCAGTCAAATGAAGCTCACTAGGCTGGCAGTTATAAGGGGAAATTTAGAGCTGAGTACCTTATCAGAAATAGGAATTTATTTACTGAAAAATTTGAAAAATAAAAACACCAGAACCAATGTAAAGCAGGTTAATATGACCATTTTAAGACCAAAATGAAGAAGCTCACAGCAGCAGTTACAGAGAAAGGGGTGACAATTTTTCAAAACAAAGTCAAATGGAGTCGGAGTCGATGGAGCCTGAAGCGTGCCCATGCTTCCTATTGGGAATGTGGTGGCTATCAGGTTATTGATTTGAAAATAATTATCCTGGGAAACCCTAGACTCTTTTTTTAATACGGCAATGTTGCATGTCTTTGGATGAGATTATACTGCCTTATTTTATCACAAAGAGGAGTTGCAGGGAGAGCTCCATCATAATAATAATCATAACACTAGAAAATTTATAGTCTTACATCTCTTGTTGTATGGATGGATTTAGAGCCATTTTATTCCTGGTTTAAAGCTAGTTCATTTGCTGTTTTGGTTTTTGCCGTTTGGTTGTTGTTTCTTGTTTTATTGTATGGTTGGTAACACTTTATAATAACTACACATTATTTAGCCTTAATAAAGCATGAACAAAGGCTTAATTAATAATGAACAAAAACTTAATTAATAATGATTCACGCTTAGTAAATGCTTAATAAAAGGATAATTTGTCTTCACTTTAGAAAAGCTCTCAAAAAGACTTAACTAACAGATAACAGCTGCCTGAATTATCATTGCATTATTAGTAAATAATTCTCTCATAGTTTACTAATGATTAATAAATGCTCAAATGGTTAGTTCATGAGTAATTAAGTATGAAATAATTATGAGTAACTATTTACAGCACAGGCAAATTAAGTGCAAGTGCTAATTAAGGTAGTAATTAAGTAGTTACTAAGCGTGAATCATTAATTAAGTCTTTGTTCATTATTAATTAAGTCTTTGTTCATGCTTTATTAAGGCTATATAAGGTGTAGTTATTATAAAGTGTTACCGTATGGTCTGCTTTAAAACTTGGTTCTTTTTTATCATTTATCATAAGTATTCATTTCATTCTTTGAATTTTAACACAGTTTGTCTACTCTGATAGCCGTCAAAATACTTCTTGAACAGCTACACATTTTCTCAGGTGGTGTCTTGTGTGAAAACTTAAGGAATCTAAAGTATTTCCCACAACAGCGAGCTCTGTTGATGAGGTGGGTGTGGAGAGAATGCACAATGACACAACCAGAGCCTGACATGCTAATGAGCCACTGATTTGGCTTCAATAATGTTTGCACTTTTGCCCATCTAATCCTCTCCAAGCCCACTGTAAAGAACCCACCATCTGCACCCAGCTCTACACTCCAGATACACACCATGGACTTATATGGAATAAAGAGGAGTCAGGAGACAGCAAGTGCTCCTCTGTTCTTTTTTTTTTTTTTTTTTAACTCCATGCACTTTCACTAGAATCATTTTAATTATTTCAATTTTCCTATTTCTGCTGAACAAAATGCAAATGGTAGATGTTATAACTTGAAAACTACAGCTTCATGATATCACAAGGTTCGAACGGAGTATTTTGAGCTTTGGAGATGTAGACAGACTAATAATAAACGATTACTCAAACATGCATGAATGAAACAAAACAACTCCAGGTATGTTTGTGATGAACCATTCTAACATGACCTAAAGCTCACATAATGCAAAAAACTAAATCTAGATGAGTTAAGATGACTTGAATTACTAAAGTTTTATCATGATTTGAGTTGAGAGTAGAATGATCTGCCAGTGGAATAAGACTTTTTGTACTTAACACATGAAAATACATCTTACTACACATAAAATTAGAAAAACAACAACTCTTTGCACTTAAAATATGAAACAAAATCGAATGTTGCTTATTCCATTGGTAGATCATTTTACTCATCAAGTTGAATCTACTCAAATAATGTAAAATTTTCTTAATTTAAGTCATTTTAACTTCCCTAGATATGTTTTTTTCCAGTGCAAGAGTCAATTTTGCATACTGTAGGACCTTTAACATGATTTGGTCCAGATGTAGACTTGGTTCAGTCTTCTTCTAGTCTTGGTTTAGTCCTGGTCTAGAAACCATTTTAGTTTTGAGTTTATGTGGTCTGGTTCAGTTCAAACCCTGTTTGTTCAATAGCCCACAGGTTGACGGTTTGATCCCAGCTTCCACAGATACGTTCTATTGTTGTATCCTCAGGCAAGACCACTTTACCAGTTTTGTCTGCGTACTCTGGGGTGTGAATGGATAAATGGTTACTTGATGTCAGTGGCTTAGAATGCCCATTGAAGGTAGAAAAGTACTATATAAATGCGACCTTATTGTGACATTCTTCCACTGCTGACAATTTCACTTTCCCCTCTTGTGCCTGCTTAAAGGTCCTTAATTACACACAATTGACTCTTGTGAGCTTTTAAGCCACGTTAGAATAGTGTCACCTCATCACAAACATATTTTGAGTTGTGTTTTGTTTCTTTCACACCCTGTTCCACCTTGTGATGTCATGAAATTTTTGTTTTCAAGTGAAGAGCTTTACCTTTAGTTCAGCAGAGATTGGCCATTCCAGGGCTGAAATTTATCCAAATGATTCTAGTGAAGGTGTATGGAGTTTAAAAACACAGTGGAGCACATGACATAACATCACGAAAGAAGAATATGGAGGGTTTGAGTTAAACATGCGTGAAAGAAACAAAACACAACTCCAGGTGTGTTTGTGATGAGGAAAAAACAGAAAATAGAACAGAAAAAGCATAATATGTGCTGTTTAAGTTCTGTATATTTTCACAATCATAAGTATGGTTCAGTAACTTAACAAAAGTTCAGTTTGACCCTTCACATATGCAGAAAAGTTTCCATAAGACTACAGAATGGGCAAACCTCAGCAATAACTCCTTATGCACAGACTAGCCTTTGTTCCAGCTAGGCTCCAACTGGTCCTATTTTCCTCCGCGCAATTAAACTGGCTATTAATTGTGAAAAAGCCGCGGGGAACCTAAGTCACTCGAATTGGATTCATTAGTCAGGCTTTTCATTTTATTGTCAGTAAATGCAAAAACAGCACATGATTGAAATATTTTTGTTCTCTACAACAAAGAAAGCTCACCCTCAGCTGCCCGTATGAGGCTGGATAACTCCCATATAATGAAACCGGGAAGGCGTGTTCCTGATAAATCAATAGAGATGAGACACTTTAAAACTCAACTTTGAGTCTTTGATGGTCAACACTACTGCAGCGTACTTAACTAGGGCTTTGGGCCATGGGAAAAGCACGCAAGCAACTGACTTAGATCAAATTTTCAGGAAGTTTTACGGTTCGGACAAAAGTTACACTCGATGCACTCTTTGTGGATTGTTTTATTATGTTTATATTGCCAAGCATAGTTTAGTGTATAAATTATAAAGTTTATGTAATCCCTTGATCATACTAATAGGGTCCATAGTAAAAGAAGTTTGAGTTCTGCCGACTGGACAAAGTGATCACATTTTAAGTAGCTTCAACAGCCCTGACTCAGCTCTGGGAAGGGTCGGGACTAGATAAAATACATATCTGAAAGGAGCAGTTAACTACATAATTCTTTTGCTACACTATGAACTGTTATTCATACAGTATAATATAACTATTTTTCGATCTTCATTTGAATCTTAGAAATGTACTGTACTGCCCTGTTGGTTTTATTTTGCAGTAAGGATGCACCGATATCAATACTGGTATTGAATAGCAATGCTGAGACTGAAAATTTTGCTGGATTGGGTATCGGTTCCTTGATATTGATGAAGCAGATACCATTGTGGGCTTTAAATCTGATGTAATTGTAACTGTAAAAACTATTTACAAGCTGATTTGGGGTTAGAAAGTTTCATAAGAAAACTTTTATTCATACTGTTCTGTTCTGTAGTGAAACCAACTGATAGTTTACTTGATTAACAGATGAATTATATAATATTGTTTACTTTTCGTATGATGCACACTGCAAAAAACAAAAGACACATCTTTATAAGAAAGAGTGAAATGGGATAAGAAGTTATATATATTATAAATTCTTTCTAAAATCGCACAGAGTCTGGGCAGGTCCAAAATAAGTGAGAGGTCGTTTCAGTTTTCAGTTCCCATAATGTACAGTTTTTGTCCATTGTTCTTCTAAGATGATTCTTTAGCGGATAACAGCATTGTAGAAGTCTGTAGCAGATTTCCCTTTGCTTGTTGGTGATGAGATATTTGTGAAGTAATGTCCGCACATTTTTCCATGGAATATTGTCAATAGAGTCCGGCTGCTAACAGAGCACGAGTAGGGCTCCATTTGGGAGGTGCACTTGTGGTGATAGTTGCTCTTTTTCCATAGCGACTCATCATAAGGCAAGTTTAATTGAAGATGAAGCCAAGTAAGTTTGTTTTGAAAAGTTTTTTAAAGTTCGGTGTGCAGCGTCTTCGGGTGCTGGCCCTGTCCTGCTGCTTCCCCAGTTTAGGCTCTTGGCTCCTCTAATGACATCACTCAGAATGCCTAATAAACAAAATGTGAACTAAAACATGTTAAATTAATACTATTGAGTTTGGAAAAATATCAGAATAAATTTATATTTTGTTTATTAAAATAAAATGGCAAATATTGGTAGAGACTATTTTGTATTCCCCAAATATTGGTTGTGACCATGTCCTCACGGTCTATATGCAAACCTACGCAATTGGATCTCTTATGTTAGAAGTTAACTAAGTTTTAAGAAAATAAGTGCCATTTTCAGTCTCTACGCTGATATCGGTCAGTATCGCGTATCAGCAGAGAAGTCAGCATATCAATATCAGAATCTGAACTGAAGAAGCTGGATCGGCGCATCCCTACAGCCCTACCAGTACAGCCATATCATGAATTATGCTTCTTTTAAATTTACTGCTTTGATTATATTGACTGTTGTGCATTTTAATGAAGGAGAATCCATAAATCTTTGGGTTTATAGCAGTGACAAGCATGTACCCATACTGATCCATATGTACTAACCACACATCATACACACATCAAATAACACCGCAGTTCCTCTTATGACATCGTAAGTCTCTGGGTTACAAAGTTCTATGAAGATATGTTGTGTAGGTTTATTAAAATGTAAAGAAATGATTCCTTTGAATATTTGAATTTAAATATTTCCTGCCACAGGCTTGCTTTTGCCAGTGCTGCCTTCAGTTGTCAAAAACTACTTTCAAGTCCTCATAGCACCACAGTAAATCTTTCTATGAGCAACTTCAAGCCATCACTGTCACTTACTGGCCCATAATAACGTGCATATAGCAGTGCTTGTTAACAGCTGTCCCATTTCTTCTAAGGACTGGATGAATAAGATTTGAAGCAAAAAAAAACAGGAGGATTCTTGGCTCTTCTAATTGGCAGGGTTGCGAGCATGTGGCGAGAATAACGGTGGGGAAATAGTTAGCGCACCAAACTGTAAGACAAGATGACACTGGAAAGGAAATCCCCTATGGTCTCTTATCATACCTGGAAACGGGCTTTAAATGGCGAACAAAGGATGTAACCTCTAACATCAATGCCCAATCTTATCATGGAAACACATTATATGGTAGAACGCATCATTAATGGAAGATAAAAGCGTATTTTTGAAAGATCTTTTGAGTGATTGTTATATACGATGTGCTGTAATCTCAAAGGAGCAAAACCAGTTAGACACATTACAGGTGTGAAGACAGTGTGGAATAAGATATGAAATATGTTTGACAAAAAGGAAAATGAAAGGAAAGCAGGTGGCATAAAAGGGAGGTACTACCATATTTTCCGGGCTATTAGACGCGCTCTTAAGCCTTCAACCCCATCAAAAAACGACCGCGCGCCCCGCAGTCCAGAGCGCCCTACACACGAATCCACTCGGGTGTCCCAGCACGACTTCAGTAAACTACAAAGCCGCACCACCCGCAGAGCACGCAAACACACACGGAGCAGACAACGACCGAGGAACGGAATGGAGGAACGAACCGAAAAAGCGAGTGCAATGTGCCACTTCTAGACACAAGTGAACAACTGAGTCACTGCGAACACGCCAACAATCCAGCGGTCCCAGACAGCACCCTCCCTACACGCTACAACTGAACAAAGCCCAGAGTCACCGTGAACGCTCCAAACAAAGTCCAACTGAGCCATCCAACTGTTGTGTTTCGTTTAAAGTCCAGTGCGGTTTATTTGTGAAAAAAGTTCAAAAATAGACCATTCAATGACAGTGAGCCTTATAATCCAGCCTAATAGCCTGGAAAATACGGTATTTTTGAACTTTAAAGCAACACTGTAAAACATTCTGGTGGAGGGACCATCACTTGCTTGTTTCAATGGAGATGTTACTGCTTTTACTGGATTTTTTTTCATGCTTGGGTTGCAAACTTCAAATCAGTGTGTTCATGGAGACTAACATGTGGAACCATTACTGCATATTATTGGTTAGATCAGGGGTCTCCAACTTGTAGCTCAGAAGCCACCAGTAGCTCTCCACCCCCTTTCAAGTAGCTCGCAAAGGAATTTTAGAATTACATGTACTGTCCTGAATAACTCAAATTTGATAAATCAAATGCCTATTACTAATCTTTCATTTTGATGCCTGATTTTGTGCACTCACAATTAATAATGATTTATGTTTTATTCAACTGTACCCTATCTAACTCTTGCCATGGCTTTGATGTGTACTTTACATCCTGCGACTGCTAAAATTAGTAGCTCTCTGGGATTTTTGTTTTGTAAAGGAAGCTCACCCGAGAAAAAAGTTGGAGGCCCATGGGTTAGATCTATGGAGAGGTGACCCAGGACAAAGTAATAATGCATGTTTTTGAAGGTATGTTGAAGAAATAAAGACACCAATAACTCAGTGCATTGTGGAACATTCCTGGCAAAGCAATAACATATCCATGACAACCAGTGTCCTGTTAGGAAAACAGAAGAGTTAAGTGGATTTGTAGATTAATTAGATAAGACTAATTGAAATACAAAGTAATGAGATTTATAAATTGCAGCCTATAATGATTTGTTTCTTTACTAATCAGTTGTGAGTTAAAAAGATGTATGTATGGCATGTTTCATTTTATTAGCAGCAGACAGTCTGGAAATGGAATAAGAATAAACACTATAAACATATTTTTTTAAAAACTAAACAAAACATGTTAGCCATGTTAGAATGACAGGTGGTGACTTCATTGTTTGAAGTGGGTCCTCATATTACATAAAAAACAAAAAAACAAAACCTTAGCTGGGAATGCACATAGTTTGGGGGTAAATGATTCATCCAAATAAAAAGAAGCAAATATGACTAACTCACAAACATAATAATAATTGCCTCTTCGCAACAAGTCACATCAAAGGTTAGATTTAGCATTGGATTTGGATTTTAGCCTGAACAACACTTTGAAATTCATTTTTTCAGAAACACTTTAAGCCATGTTTATAATGTTACCTCATCCAAAGCATAACTGGAGTTGTGTTTTGTTTCATGACACATGTTTGAGTAATCATTTATTATTAGTTGTCTGCATCTCCAAAGCTTAAAATGCTCTGTTCCACCTTGTGATGTCATGTAGTGGTAGTTTTCAAACAACTGCAACTACCTTTTACCTTTTGTTCAGTATAGGTTGGCAATCCCAGAGCTAAAATTATCCAAATTTTTCAAGCGAGTTTAAAGACATAGAGCACTTCCTGTATTACAACATGACATCACAAGGTGGATTAAGGTGTTTTCAGTTTGAGAGAAGAACTCAGCCTAAATATGCAGGATTTGTGTGTTTATTTATTCATTTTTCAGTTGGACAGTGTACATTAATAAACATTACTATGATGTAAATGTACCCGAATTAGTCAAAATGTTAGTTTTTGTCAGCAGAAAGTGGTAATAATGAAACAAAACACAACTCCAGGTATGTTTTTGATGAGGAAATATTACAATTACTGTTATCTCGGAATTCTGAACTTTATATATTACACCTTCATATACATCAAAAATAGCTACCTCTTTCTCCTTGTCGAAACGTATATGTCCTTGTCTGTGGGTCTGTATATTGGGTTTATTTTATTTATTATTGATATCTATGTACGTTTCATGTCTGTGTGTGTGGTATGTGTGTCTGTTACATGGTGGAACTGACAATAAAGTTCACTGGCCTGTCAAATGTTGTGACGTCATCTGAAACCTAACAATACATTTCTAAATAATCTAATAGAACTGTCTGCAGCTACAGTATGTTCCAGTTATTTGTCCTGTCTTATACAATGTTAAGATACAGCAAACCACGGACAGCAAACATGGAAAAACCACTCAACAATTCATTTAAAAACATGTTAATAATAATACGCTAAAGTTCAAATGCTTCACCGTGATGGACAGAGGAAAGAAAATAACATTAACGCTGGCTGAGTGCTGATCTAAACGCCGTGAGTGACACCTACGTACTCTATACTCTGTGAATATAAGGCCAAGATGGAGGAGAAGCGTGGATACAGAGAGGATAGGTGATAGAATATTAAGGCGTGGGGTGGTGCCGGGGGACTTAGCAGCGCATGGCAGCGGCTGAGACGAAGGCTGAACCCTGAATGGATATTAGAGGAAGGAGAGCTCACCACTTGGCGTTGATGTAAAGGAGGAGAGAGGTGAAAGGAATTGTGGGTAAGAAAAAAATAAGTAGGGAGAGTGTGCAGGGGAGAGATAGGCGTCCGCACTGGCCCCTCTGGGAACAGCTCGGCGGAAGGAGGACAGGTGCGATACCAGGATGGAGTGGTAGAGCGGTGGAAGTGTGGTAAGAGGAAGGCTGGATGGAAGTGAAGAGGTACGTTTGGGAAGGAGACAAGGAGCTAACACAGCTATCTTTGACAGTGCAGACAGAACAAGTGGTAGTTGTTTTATCAGTATTTGTGGTACTAGTCAGAGTAGAAATAAGTTTACAAGGCCTAAGAAATCACATAACTGGAGAGATCAGATAATGTAACAAGATTTGATTATTGACGTATTGGCATCAATAGCATCAGACCTGCTACAGTACATTGTATTGATTCATTTATATATGAGGTAGTACTTTGGAAGTAAAATGTATGTAGCTTTCAATCTGTCTATGCATTTTAACTAAACTTTGTATTTACTACATTAGTTTGGCCTTTTCCTCACTAACAAAATTATTACTCTTGATATAGAAACAGAGCCTCTAATAACAACTGTAATTGATTTCCCAGATCAATTCACATTATAATTACGTTTTCTACACAGATGTTTAATATTATTTCAATAATCTGAACTCCAGAAAAGAGGTAACAGTCAGATTTCTCTTGTTTCGTTGTTGAAAACTTAATTTCTACAATGTCTAATTCAGACATGTCAAACTCAGGCCCAGGGACCAAATTTGGCCCGTGAGATCATATCAAATATGTATTAGAGCTGGCTCGCTGACTACAGATAGACTATAGAGACATTATTTAAAATTTGATTATTATTTTATATTATGTTTGTTGTGGATTCAATGTTTCAAACTATTATTAAACATTTATCTTAATATGTACTGTTAAACCTTTTCTTATCATGAAAAGGAAAACTTGAAGACATTGTTGAAATTTTTCACTAAATATTTAGTTTGGCCCACGACTTTAATTTTCACCCTCTGTGAATTTTAGTTTGACACCCCTGGTCTAATTGCTTTTTCCCAAAAAGTCAAGAGCAGTAATGGTTGGGGTAAACTGTTTAACTCTTGTGATAGTTTATGTCCTTTATTGTAGAAGCTAACTTACAATATATAGAGCTTTTATAGCAGTCATTTTGGATTCATTATAAAAGAAGCAGTAGTTTTAATAACAATAAAAGCCCTATCAGTTATCTTAGCAGTTATTAGTGCCAATACGTGCAGACAACTGTAGATACTTGCACCTGTAGAAGTACTCAAACTACTAAAAACGAAACGGTCAGAAATATATGGCACTATTATTGCATAGTAGTTTTAACAATGGTAGATGTAGCTGCAATCAACCCATAAACTGTATAAAGTGAACTAAGCGAGCGTGACGTCATTTATAAGGTTCGGTTTCGGCCAAATAAAGTTCATCAAGGCTAGCAGTTATCTTAGTTATGGGTGAATTGAGCCAAGTTACATATTTTGATTAGCGCAAATTGAGAGCAACACTGTCAATCAAAACTGTTGCGATCGCTCGTGGGGGAAAGAAGGATCTTCATTTAGAGACCAAAAATAGAAACACGAGAATCATCAGTTTTAAGATAAAAATGACCAACGTGACAGCAGCAGTTACAGAGAGAGGGGCAGCTGAATTGTGAATTGTCCCCTGAGCCAGTTGCACGCCCATGCTCACTTCCTATTTGGAACACAGCAAGAGCAAAAGTAGCGTTAACAGAGACAGAATATATACAGTACCAGTAGTGCTGGAGTCATAGTTGCAGAAGATGTCAACAACAACAACAGCAACACCTCTGTATAAGCCCACATTCACCTTGTACCTGACAAAAATCTGAATTATCAATACAAATTTGAACTGAACACTAGTATACAGAGCGAACAATCCAAAAGATATTCTCATTATCTTGTATTTGTCAGTTATTAAGACTCCAACCATTCCAATCTCTAATTAATGCAGATAGCCAAATGCCAGAGCTGATGAAATGACTCGGTGAGGGATTAGTCGAAATAACAAATGTTCGCTCCATGATTAGCTGTGGAGACGCATATCTTTTACTTTTGTGCTTCTCTCCTGTTTAACGAAGGCTCTCTCCCGTCTGCCATGTTGGCCCCTTTCTCTCCGAGCGTTCCTCCCCTTGTGGTTGTCCTAAATCCATTCTGATAGATGGAGGAAAAGGGGGATAGCTCATTAAAATGGCTTTTGCTGATTGTGCGTCTAGCTGAGAGAGACAGAGAGAGAGAGAGTCTGGTCAGAAGTATCCCTGGTGTAAAAAGGAAGGTGTTGTTTTTGTTGTGTTTTGCCATGACAACGCCTTGGGAGCTCGTCGAGTGATGTGGCGAGGGAGCTAAATTGGGAAAACAAACAAAATGGCCGCTTCTGTAGTGCCCATGTACGGTTTAAAGCCCTTCTAGGGACAGACATTGCAAATTAACATTGGCTATAGATGTTGTAGTATATTACACGTCTAATGTACATACTTGTCATTAGCAAATAAATAAAAACAAATATGCCGTATCATGACTTTTTTCACTGGGTTGGTCTAAGGGTGTCACCACATCTTTAAATCTTAAATCTCTAACTCTTTCAAAGATCCTCTGACGGTGGCATTTTGGGGTGTTTGAAGGGCACACTTGCGCCACCAGCTGTCTCTGGGTGGAAAAACCAGGCATGTAACTTGGCTGCCACCGACCCACCGTCAGCTCTTGGGGCTCTGTTCTTGTTCTTGAAAGAGCCAAATTGCTTTACGGCACTTCAACATACACACAGGTAACCGAGCGACACACCCTTTACTGGCGCTATCCACAGTTCGCTGCAAGAATAAATATCTAGTGTTTATTTGTGAGGTGTTAGCCATGACACAACCAGCTAAGAGACAGAGGAAGCAAGGAAAAGAAAATGTGAATTGGACAAGGCCCGAGGTCACACGGAGTCAATGTGGGGAAGGTGTTTGAGGAATAACAGAGCTCAAGGAAAGAGAAAGGGCGACACAGATCTGGCGAGGTTGTTGTTGAACACGTAAGTTTCATATGCATTGCTCGTATCATTGTTATATTTATGCAGTTTGAGTAATTGTTAGCTTTAGTACGCAGTTATCTTGTTCGTAGATGCTATTATTAGCGTGCTATGGTTTCCATTGTAGCTATGAAACTGTACCATTAGATTGACAAATGCCTGTATAAATCCTTTCATTTGAGCGGCTCACGTCTCATCTGCTGCAGGATGTGTACAGCTTGTGTTGTCAGTGAGCAAAAACAAGGGCAATTTGGAAATTTTGCCGTGACTTGATATCTGAGTATGGCTAACATCACACCAGCATCAAACGGGATCATGAATTTGCGTTGGGGTCACTTGTGTCATTGACAGACTGATGTTTCATCTGTGTGTAGTAGTACTGTTATATGTTTTAGCATGTGTTCTTTGTTGTCAATCAGTATTGTCAGTTTGTATGTAGCAACAGACAACTTGAGCCCAGATGTAAACTCAGCCTGAGGCATTTAACAGTACCACATTTGTGTTGGATCGACCCGTTTGGAATTTCGAGGGGAATTTAGAATGCTATTTATTTAAAGAGTAAAATAACATTACCCACCTGAGACATTTTGTTGTGTACAGTGTTTATTGGCTTTGTGAAAACAAACATAAGCGCTCAACTGAGTTGTGGGGAAGGGGGAGAGTATTTATGACAGTGCATTCTCACAAGCGACCTGTTGGGGGAGCAATACCACTGAAGTTACTTTAAGCTTTAATGTTTTAAGCAAATTAGTTCAATAGAATTTGTTGAAATCAGATCGTTACTGAAACTAGGATCAAAACTAGATACTCATTTTGAATATTTAGTGATGATATATAGACATATTGGAAGTAAAAGTAATTGATATATATACAGTAGTTCTGGTAGGAGCAGTAATTACTCTTGAAAGTTGCAATAGTATTACAATAATGTCTATGGGCTTAATAAAGTGTAATTTATGAAAATGCTTGCAACAGTACGTATCCCACCTTTGCTTATGTTGGGGCATTTTACCACCTGCTTTGGCCTCTTTAAAACACACTGTATGCAAAGTGAAACATCTTAGCAAAACAAACAAAATGTTCGCCTGCCTACACCTGCATTAGTGAGGAAATGAGAGTGGAGTTTTCCTGTGCTGTTTGCGTCATGTCTTGGAGACAAAGGCTGAACAGGAGCTATTGGAGAAGCATAAGCAGAACAGACAGCTCAATAATACACCAGGCTTTTCCTCCTGCAGGCACATCCTCTGACAAACCAACGCTAACCTAACCACGCATACTTGTCCACTGTGGATAACACATTGTTTCTGATGCTTAAGGAGCGGAGGAAAGAGAGAGGTGTCTACAGAAAGATGGGATATTAGCACAAGGGCCATTTGGGGTTTAAAAGGGCCCATATGTTGTTACCTCATCACAAACATACTTGGAGTTGTGTTTTGTTTCATTCACATGTTTAACACGCAAATCCTGGATATTAAGCCGCACTCTTCCACTTTGTGTTGTCTTATGGTAATACAGGAAGTACTCTAATGTGTTTTTAAACTCCACACACTTTCACTAGAGTCATTTGGATCATTTCAGCCCTGTAATTGCCAATCTTTACTGAACAAAAGTTAACATGAAAACTGCCGCTTCATGACATCACAAGATGGAACAGAGCATTTTGAGCTTTGGAGATGCAGACAGACTAAAAATAAAGCAGTTTATGATGAAGTAACAATATTATAATATGGCTTAAAGCTCACAAGAGTCAATTTTGCGTACCATAATTTCCGGACTATTTAGCACACCTGAATATAAGCCACATCAACTCAATTTTAACACATTTTTTAAAATTGTACATATATAGGCCGCACCTGAATATAAGCTGCAGGTGTTCACGTCTTCAAAAATGTTTCAACAATTTCAGGCCGCCTGCTTTTATCACCTCTGAAAGCTCTTGTCATCTTTTTGGATCGAGGCAGTTCGTCACGCTGCCGTCACCAAAATCTCACCACTGACTCACTGATGTAGAGCTCACGTTCAGCAGCTCGGTTTCCTTTTTCGACAGCCACATCAATTGCCTTTAACTTAAAAGCTGCATCGTTTCCATTTCTTCGTGTGCTTTTCATGAGGAGGGTGTGTGTATGAAGCACAAAATAACTGTTCAAAACACAATCAAACTAGAATCTTCCTCTGTCTGGTAAATAGTCTCTAGTCTTGTCTTCATGTCAGTGTCTTGTAGGATTTCAGCAGATTTCAGGCTCTTCCAGGGGCGGGGTTATTTGTATCAACCAGGTATGAGTGGATGTTTGGCTACTGAAGTTTGAGATGTTTCTTCTCGTCATTTACGCACTCTCCTGCATTTACAGCACATGAGTAAGATGGATCCCCCTCACTAATGTTCATTTTGGATCATAACTTATTTTATCACACGACGATAAACTGTTTTAGTGCTGACAACAGCGCTAGGTATTGCTGCAAATTCATGTTAACCACACAGACAACGGCGCTTTCTGGACTCAGTTCTGCGCTGCCAAACCATAGACCGTGTATATGAATGGATTATGTGCCAAACTAATCCGTCCATATATTAGCTGCATTGTTGTATAAGCCGCAGAGTTCGATGTGGGAGAAAAAAGTAGCAGCTGGAAAATTACGGTATATAAAACCTTTGATCAACTTCTCAGATTTCTGAGGAAAAAAATAAATAAAATGCATAAAAATAAAGTTCTAACTTCTATCACTGTAACATTCAAATTTAGAAATACGCATTATTTTGTCCATTTGGTGTCTATTCCAAATTTCTACACCAACACTGCAACTGTTAATGTTTTCTAACCGTATCTTACAATACAGTGACAACACAATACATTTCAAACTCGGATTAAATTAAACTATATCAATCTTTGTCATTCATGAATCAGTATTTTGCTAATGCTTGAGTCGTGACACCATCTTTTAAAACCTATTTGAATTGTTTACACACATTACAATGATTTATAAGGTTACAGAACTGATAAAAACAACAGTCAGAATGAGCCAGTTGCAAAGTTTAGAACTGTCTCCACTCTTTTTTTCCAAGTGAGAATTCAAACTAAACTAAAAAGATGAAATGATGTGGACTGGAAAGACGCTTTATTACTGTATTTCTGATGCATTAAGGCTAAAGAGCTGATATTACTTTCAAATAGCATACCATCTCTGCTTATGTATATGTAATATGTCTATCTGTTTCTGAATGCACCCACATGCAAAAGTAGGGCATTAGTCATCCATGTGAAAGTGCTGATGCAGAGTAGAACTTTTCAGTCTTGGCTGGTTACATGACTGTACGAGCAGTCACCATTACCCATGAAGTGCCAGAGCATCTCAGATAACACACAAGTTAACGCTGACATTTAACACCGACTTCACCTGCTCCATACACCTACAACCTGCTCTATTCTAGTTTGATGTTGTTTTTACACTGACTTGTGTCCTTGTCCCTCACTGTCACACTTCAGGACTGTAGTTGTTAGAATTTCAATATGGCCGGCGCAGCATTCATTTTGCTTATTTCCATTTCAACATACATTTTATTTTTATTATATCAATAGAGAAAAAAAAGAGATTAAGGTTTATCTTATAACATTTTTGTAATGTTTATTTGTCCCATAATGATTACAACTTAAAATGTTACAACACTAAGGTCAAGAACAGCAGGAAAATGTAATCAAACTCAAGATCAAGATAAATGATACTATAAAGATTTACAATAGACAAAAACTACTAACACAGCAGTGTGTCAGCAAAGTAAAGGTATAAGGCTACAAAACATTTGTACAATAACTGTCTGTGACTGTGGTTATGTACTGTGCCGCAAATGGACAAGAATAAACTGCAGTTAAAGTGATTTCAGTATGATATAGTATTAGTATATTATTAGCATGTTATTGCACTAAGACATTGATCTCCTAATCCTTATCCTCTTATCTCACTGTAATATTATTACCTGGTCCCTGAAGGGTTGACCAGGTTTTTGCACTGACCCTGTGTGTCTGTGTGTCTGTCCACCCGTGGTAATTCAGCCATTTCTGGACCGATTGTCACCAAATTTGGTACATGGGTCAAGTGCCCGTGACCGATGCCGCAATAAAGTTTGGTGACGATCTGAGGTCATTTGAGGTCACACGGGTCAATTGAGAGGTCACGCCATTATAGAGGATCGGCAATTTCGGCAATTTCTGAACCATATGCGGCCTAAAATATTCACCCAATCATCACACAAGTTGGCACACACATAACCGGGGTACACTGGATGTTACAGGTTGAAACCGGTCAAGGTCACTTGAAGGTGAAGGTAACTAAGGTCAAATATTCGTTTTTGGTCATAACTCCGTGAAGGATCAAGCTAGAGCAATGGGAGTGGTCTCCAAATCTCAGAAAAAGTAAACAAAGACATTCTCATGTGTGACCAATATCACACAAACTTTCATGGGCATTGTGGATATAACAATCAAGTAATATGGGCTGGGCTCCTCATAAGCTGGCTTCCGTGGTGATGAACTGCCCCCACCGATGCCTCATGGGCCTCTATTATGATATCACACTCCATATCCTCATAATGAGTAATACTGTAATGAAAAAAAAAAAAAACTGACTCATGCAAAATAGTACCACGAAGTAAGAGTTCTTTCTTTGCTGCCATGTGGTCTTACAACTGTTAAAGATCACGAAAATACGTATAGTTTTGATACTAGTTTTACTATTGAGTATCCGGGCATTAATTTGAGCATTAATTTTATTTTCTAACAAACATAAGGTGAGTTAGAATACAGTACAGCTCTGGAAAAGCATCCAGTTAACTTTCAACCCCTGGAAATGACAGAAAGGAAACCGGAGCTCCAAATTCACAAGTCAAACACAAAATATTCCAAATGTGTCCTGTTTACAAAGGCTGCCTCGCTCCTCTCCCACTGCCATCACATGTTTGTTTTGTGTTATAAAAAGAGGCGGCAGAGCTCTGGAGACTGCATCCACACACATGCACAGCCAAGTGGAGCCTTTTCGAATCACTGTAAACATTTGCATTAAAACGTATTCAAGCTGCAGAAAGTTTGGACATGAGGAATACTGTTTGATTGCTGAAGTTTGGGATTCTCAAAATGGTTGGTGCGGCAGACCTCCTCATCTCTCTAAACCACGCATGAGTCTTTGCTCATTTGCTCCAAGCTGTTGTGAAACCATATTTGTCACTTTTAATGTATAAATTCGTGTGTGGGGTGAGCCATCTGCTGCTTATATAAATGCTTTGCCTGGAATGTTCCAAAGTCTCGCTTTAAACCATAAATTGTTCTCAATAATTGACATAGATAACCCACTAGACGCCCGTGTTCCACATAGGAAGTGAACACTGGGGCGCTTCTGGCTCCACTGACTCTGGTTCCAATTGACTTTACATTGAAAAATTGTCACTCTTCTCTTTGTAACTGCTGCCTCGTCATTTCTGTCTTAAAATGTTCGTATCCACCTGCTCTACATAATAAATAAAGTTTTTATTTAGCTATTTTGTCTGTAAATAAATTCCTATTCCCAAGATGGAATTTGCCTTAAATTCACTCCCATAAATGCTAGCCTCATGAGCTTCATTTGACTGGAGCCGAATGCTATGGGTGACAGCACACTCCCTTAGTCCACTTCTTTATACAGTCTATGCTTTAAACCAGGGGTCACCAAACTGTTTTCTCTGGGGGCCACATTATCTTTCCTGACTGTGATGGGGGCCGGGGTTGGACAGGTCATATAACAGAATGGTCTGACCCTGACGACGTAGATTATAATCTTTGAAAACTGCCACACTTTTCTTTACATATCAGACAAACAACACAGCCCTTACAGTGAACAAAAAAATAATTGGCCGTCCACTGTTCTTTGAAAACTCTGCTCTCTGTCAACTTTCGTTCTTTAACACTCGCCATTTTCCTGTCCATAACTGCACTACAGTACTTTGCGTGTGCGTTGACTGTCACTGTTTGGTCTCATTCTAGTGTGTTATTATTTGCCAATAAAGTCATTTTAAAAAAAAATAGGCCATGAGAACTTTTGAGGATTGGCTCATAGGGCCAGTTCAAGTGGTGGGGTGCAGAGGGGCCTGGGGGGGCGGTCAAAGGGGCATGGAGGGCCAGAGTCAGCCCACGGGCCTTAGTTTGATGACCCCTGCTTTAAACTCATCTAAAAGAAACACATGCATTCTGTGAGCGAACTCATCTTTCACGGTTCCTGTTTATCTCAACGGAGCTAGATCCATTTAATGCCATACTGTGGAACAGTCGCAAAGACATAACATCTCCAAGGAGACAAGGTGTTGGATCTTCCACTATAAAAGATACACAAGGTTAACATTTAAAAGGCAAAAACTGAATGTTTTGACTTTGGCTGAAACACATTTTTAAACTTGTTGAAACATGGACTGCAAATGAATAATTATTGTTTTCAATTAAATTTTTCATTAAAGGGTGAAAAACCGAGACTGCAGAGAGAGATAACAGGCCTGCAAACTGTTGATATTAAGTTTGTGCCATGTTCGTTTGTCTGCATAGCTTTGATTTACTGGATGCATATAATCTTAAATCATTAAAATGCATTCAAAGTAGTAGTAGTAGTTATAGATGTAGTAGTGCTAGAAGTTGTAGCTGTAGTTGAAGTAGTGGTAGTAGTGGTAGTTGAAGTAGTGGTAGTAGTGGTAGTTGAAGTAGTGGTAGTAGTGGTAGTTGAAGTAGTGGTAGTAGTGGTAGTTGAAGTAGTCGTAGTAGTGGTAGTTGAAGTAGTCGTAGTAGTGGTAGTTGAAGTAGTCGTAGTAGTGGTAGTTGAAGTAGTCGTAGTAGTGGTAGTTGAAGTAGTCGTAGTAGTGGTAGTGGTAGCTGAAGTAGTCGTAGTAGTGGTAGTTGAAGTAGTCGCAGTAGTGGTAGCTGAAGTAGTCGCAGTAGTGGTAGCTGAAGTAGTCGCAGTAGTGGTAGCTGAAGTAGTCGTAGTAGTGGTAGCTGAAGTAGTCAGTAGTGGTAGTACTGAAGTAGTCGTAGTAGTAGCAGTAGTTAGAAGTAGTGTAGTAGTAGTGGTAGTAGTGTAGGTAGTAGTAGTCGCAAGTAGTAGTGAAGTAGTAGTAGTAGTAGTAGTAGTTGAAGTAGTAGTCGTAGTAGTGGTAGTTGTAGTCGTAGTAGTCGTAGAGTAGTAGTGGTAGTAGTAGTAAGTAGTGTAGTAGTTGGTAGTTGAAGTAGTCGTAGTAGTGTAGTAGTAGTAGTGTAGTCAAGTAGTCTAGTTAGTAGTAGTAGTAGAGTGTTGAAGTAGTCGTAGTAGTGGTAGTTAGGTAGTAGTAGTAGTAGTTGAAGTAGTCGTAGTAGTGGTAGTTGAAGTAGTCGTAGTAGTGGTAGTTGAAGTAGTCGTAGGAGAGGTGGTTGAAGTAGTCATAGCAGAGGTGGTTGAAGTAGTCGTAGTAGTGGCAGTTGAAGTAGCCGTAGTAAGTAGTAGTGGTAGTTGAAGTAGTCGTAATAGTGGTAGTAGAGGTAGTTCAAGTAGTTGAAGTAGTTGTAGTGGAGACAGTTGTAATTATAGTAGCGGTAGTTGTTGTAGTGATAGTGGAAATAGTTGAAGTAGTTGTAGTAGTTGTAATATTAGTAGTCGCAGTTCAAGTAATAATAGTAGTAGTAGCAGTTGAAGTAGGAACAATCATAGCAGTAGTTGTAGAAGGTGTAGTAGTTGTGAAACGGCAGTAATCCTCCTCAATACAGTACACTGCTATTTTTTTACACCTTGCTTGTACTTTGCATACTGGGAGGGCCCCTTAAAGTACACAGTTATCTCGTGGTAGCAGACAGCAGCAGCGAGCGAGGGAGGCGCAGTGATTGTTTGAAGTTAGCCCCGCGGACATGTTCAGAGATTTGTCACATTCTTCCACCTCTCTGTCCTGCACACAAGGCGAGGGCAAGACTTCTTTATTTACTGTTGACACTGGTGGTAAAGAGAGAAAAAAGGAAACATCGCCTTCAAGCGAAATCTTAACATACAGTTTAAAAAGAAATGTAACACGAATTGGATTGTTGGGACTACAGAAATGTACTATTGTGTTGTTGTTGTGCTGTTACATAATCAAAAATGAAATTATACAATCCATTATAACCAATTCAGCAAGAAACTCGTTGGCACAAATTCATATAAAAGACATCTTGTTCTTCCAAAAGTAAAAAAACTGTATCCTTATTTTGCCTTTGCCTTATTTTTGAGAGGAACATTTGTCTCTAAATTAGTCCCGTGAATTGAATACTTTTTCCCCAGTAGTTAATTAAAGACGCTCTCTCTTTGTCACATTATTAACGGGCGTCCACTGAGACCTATCCAAAGCTCGAGTGGTGAAAATGACTTGGTGACGGAGGAGATGGAGAAGAGAAACGAGAGAGACGGACAGAAGAGGTGGTACGAAGCATTGAGGACTATTGGAGAACGAGAGTAATACAGACATACTTCATTGGATTTGTTTATGAGAGTACCCTTTTGTTCTAGTAGTTTTAATACATCATCTAGTATCTGATGCACTACTTCAAAGTACAAATTGAGTTTTATTGAGAAATTCTGCTACTGTACGTTAATATGCCTGTTATCTTTAGGTACGGTTTTAAAATATCTACACTGAAATTGCCTAAATTAAGAATGAACAAAGACATAATTAATGAAAAAATAGTTTATTAAAAATGAGTCAGGTTTAGTAATTAAAAAGAGTTAGTGCTATAGGGTATTCATTTAAGCCTGAATCATTCTTAATAAAATATTTGTTCAGTATGCTTTAGGCTCAAGCCTATTTATTCTAACATTTTATCCACCTTTTAACACTGTGGTGTGTGACCTTGCTCTCACACATTCACTTTTACACATTCATACTAAAGCATGTTCCCTGACTACCACAATGTCACACTGCAGTTTAAGGCGGAAAAACTGAGTACTGAGTATAAAAGTAGTTGTAAAATGGTGTATTAATTAAATATAAACTGCAGTATTGTATAAAAGATGAACAGGAATCACTGAACTTATTGTAATTGATTTTATTTAACCCGGTGTACCAAAAACGTAATGCAAAATAAAGAGTTATCTATTTTATAGTTTATTATAACCTCCTGTACCAAGTCCAGACAAAAGCTGGATCGTGTCCAGCTTGTTCTTCTCCCTCTCCGTGATGCTGCTGGCTCCAGCAGACCACACACTAAATGAGGCTGGTAGAAGATCCTCAGGAGTGACCCCTTCACTCCAAAAGACCACAGTCTCCTCAAGCCTGTGCCTCTGTGTTGTGAATCCATACAGACAGACAGATATACACTTTATTAATCTGAAGGTAAATTGCAGTGCAGTCTGTTGTTCACATTCAAACATTCAGATGATCGGGATGAATGAGTCCAGAACAGCGTGCTAGTCTGAAGTCTCAGTGTGGAGGGTGAAGAGGAAGGGCATGAGGACAGTCTGGTCCACAGCAGCTCTTGCCAGCTTGTCCCTCAGGAGCAGCAGTTGGATGAAGCTGAAGGTGCTGGAGGTCAAAGAAAAGAAGTCTCACAGCGTTTCCAGGCTTCTCCAGGTGGAACACAGAGCAGTGCAGCAGGGAGATGATGGTTAGCCAGTACCCAGCCTCTCTAGTGTCCAGTATTTACAAATGAACACTTAAAAAGCAGAATGTTAGAAACAGAGTGAAAGTTGCGAGAGGGTTGCATTCAGCAGCCGGCTCCCACCAGCGCCGGAAGTAGGGCTGAATCATAATTGAAATCTCCCCTTGCCCCCTTCATCACTCATTCACATGAAATAATGTGAATGAATGTTTAAATGGGACACACGGGCGGCAGAAAACGTAAAGTGCTCATATCCTGTAGAGAAATGTGATTCATGCGTCCTTACTCATATCCTTTCTTTGCACAGAGGGCTCCATGTCAGGAGTATTTTAAGTGCCCTCGTCTCATTGTTCTGCCTTTAATCCTGTTAGATAACCCCCACACCCCCTTCCTCCTCTCTCTCCTCCCTCCTTCTGTACTCAGGCTTGTCTCTGTAGCACCCTCCTCCATCTCTCACTGCCCACTCAGCCAAGTCTTGAGCTCACATGAGGGAGTGTGGCTAAACATGGCACATAAAGAAGAATAAATAGATCGGGGGCATTGTGAAACCAGAATGCACCATGCAAACTTTGATTTTTGTACTAAACTAAGTAAGTAAAAACTAATAGGTGTTCTCATTTGTACAGTGGTATCCATTGTTTATAGAATTGTCAAGTGTCAAACCTATCAGCTACTTTTACTGCTATTACTACTACATTTGAAATGTAATTATTTATACACTGATAATGTCAGTAATACAAATTGCATCATTTCCCTACTACAAATTATGCTCGTAATATTGTAAGCACTATTACGGCTTTTTCTGCAATAACTACAAATTGGTTAGTTAATTAATTAGGCAAATTGGCTAGAATAATATTCAAAATACAATATTAGTAAAAAATTATGCAAGTGCTGTTGTTGCTACATAAAACATAGACTAACTAATTGGGTACTTTATTTATATGGTAAGTACATGCTGCGTTATGCTTTATAATGTATATGGAGCATATAATATAAAGCCCAATTAGTTTGTATGTGTTTTATGTATCTAAGTTTTATTCTAGCCCATTTTATTTATAAAGCGCTTCGATTTCTACATCCAATATGTTTTCTATCGTTTGTGTAAACACGCAAGCATCTGAAATGTCTGTGCCATCATATTGTTTTGATTTTCCATTGCTCACAGTTGGTACATGACCTGGCTCCTGGTAGTAGGTGTGGGGAGGAATCTGTTGGCCGGCATGCTCTCATTTGTAACAAGGAGGGATGAGAGCGGCCCAGTGCCAAGACAGTGCCAAGTAGAGAGCACACAGCCTGTGGTAGAGCAGTAACAAAACAGAGCAGGGACTGTTTCATTTGAGCTGTGCACGCTACAGTAAGAAAGAGAACGCAGAAATATATACACTTTATTTGACAAAAATACTCCACGGCAACTATCTTAATACTACTGTTACACTTTTTAAGGCAAGACACTGCAGGTGAACAGGAAAACAACTTAAATTTAGAGATATCATTTTGAAACTTCTTCTGTAGTTTACTCACAAAAGTTCATTGTGTAGTTGATATTTTTGGGACATTGAAAACAGAAACGTGAAAAGAGCCAGGTTTACATTTCTTCCTTCTTTTTGTTGACATATTATATACAAAAAAATATATACAGAAGGGATTTTGAATATCTTATTTAGTAAATTAGATTTAACTAAAATGTGGTACTGTATGAGTATAAAATACAAACCAATACTACTGCCATGATTACACACAGGATGTCAATCCACTGTGTCAAACAAAATACACAAAATAGTTGACTAAAGAGCTCATATTACACTATTTTCTGATCCACAGTATGTTATAATGTTGTTTCCTCTATACCTGGAGTTATGTTTTGTTTCATTTACACATGTTTAACACACAAACTCTGTATATATAGGTTCTTCTCTCATATGTAAAACACTCCAGGAAGTGCACGACTGTGTTTTTAAACTCCATACACCTTCTGTAGATTCATTTGGATAATTCCAGCCCTGGAATTATCAATCTCTACTAAACAAAATCTAAAATGTAGCTGTTAACTTAAAAACTACCACTGCATGTCATAACAAGATGGAACAAAACATTTCAAGCTTTTATTTGGAGATGTGCAGACTTAATAATAGATGATTACTCAGACATGTGTGACTCAAACAAAACACAACATCAGGTATGTTTTTGGTGAGGGAACAACATTATAACATGATTTAAAGCTCACAAGAGTCAATTTTGTGTAATAAAGGACCTTTAATAGTCTTTGGAAAGGGGGCATATTGTGCAAAAGTCACTAATATTAGCTTTTAGCCATGTTATAACTGCGCACAGATACTACCCTAAGAACAGATAAAACTGTAGCCAGGATCTAACATGTAACAGCAAGAAAAATGACACAGAAGTAACTATTTATAACCTGAAAACATATCATCCATCTCCGACCACTTTCCCCCTTTCAACAAGTCATGATAAAAGCTCGCAAATAATAGGTGATGCAATATTTCGGACCTGCCATGTAACCCCGGTAACACTCCATCAACCACAGCACGGACCAATTTCACTTCACAAGAACTACATTTCCCACAAGCCCCTGTCCCCGGCTCATCATTTACATGAGGACAATTACAAATGAGGTGCGGGTAAAGCCATGAAGTTCTGGTTCAGTTTTCTTTTTTTTTTTTTTTTGTGCGGGAGATGGGGTGGGCGCTGTGAGCAGGTGAGGCCGTGATACTGCCTGCAGCGCTCGAGAAATTGGGTCATGGGAATGTGAGTTTTAAAGTGCCAGAGCAATAGCACAGACTAGTGGAGGAGGGCTGATATGGATATTGATGCAAACCGAGACTAGGACTCAAGCAGCTATTTTCCTGTTTATTTTGTAAGGAGGCACTGAGACATTAAAAGGTGCACAATGTTATTTAACCATCTGCACTGATGTCAGTGCTTTCAATGTTCCACTGTGATAATTTGACAATCTTTCATTTAGTAAATTGCAGGTTTTTATTCCTAAAAATACCTCGAAAAACATGCATACTGTGAACGATCTCTCCACAGATCTGCGAAAAAGTGGTTTGGTTTTATAGCAAATAATTACACTATAAAATCAATTTCTCTACATCTTGTAATAATACTTATTGATTTGAGTTGTGGCATGTTTACTGTACTTAAAGTTAAGTATAGAAACTTACAGATATACATTAAGTGAACATTCTGTGTAAATTCTATGCCAAACACAAAACAGTGTCATGTACTGATATTATCGTCAGTTCTTATTCTGACATCCCTTCATTACGACATCTCTATTTAGACATGCTGGTATTACGATATGCCTCCATTTAGATGTGCTAATTTTCCGATACTTTTAAATATCGCTATTCCAACACATCATATGTGTGTTTTGGGCTGCGAGAGTGTCATCTCATTGAGCTGGAACTTGATTGGTTATTTATTTAAGCTATATGGTGTTCTCTGCAGACTGCCTACATGACGAAATAAATGAAGCACAAAGAGCCCGTGCAGCCTCCGTTTTAGATGAGATTAGATATTTTCCCGAAGGCTGGCCTATGCTCTTTTTTAAAATGCATGACAGTTTCCCACAGCTATTGGTTAAGTAATTTTCCCACTGTTTACATGAGAATGCTTGCGGGTAAAAATGACAAAATATTTTATCGGAAGTGCCTTTTGTTTAGACACTGACTACGTGTTTGGGGCTTAAAAACGTAAAAATCTGAAACCACCCCCCAGATTGGAAAAGGTGAATACGCTCCGCTGCACCATGTCGGAAAACGATAGAAAAGCAGAATGTTTGAAAAATAGTAAAATGCCGCTGAAAAAAGTAGTGGGACAACTAAATAATGTTTATGCCGCTACTCAGTTAGACATCAATGTCTAAATAGTGACATGTCTGAACAGAAGCATGTAACTGTCAAAACCATCTTAACTCACAAATTTGGTGGCTAGTGCTAATTCCTTTTACAGAACTAAATCACGCCATACTGTCTACAAATAGTTTATCATAATTAACTAGAAAAGCACTCAGAGAGCGCAGACCTCCGCCAAGGACTACAGTCCCCCTCATATTAATAGTGTTTTCCATAAATATTTGTCTCGTATCTTTCAATTTGGAATATGAAAGAGGATCCCATTGTCCATCCCTGAGTCAAATTTCATGGGGTTTGGTCAATAATTAACCGAGATATTGAGAAACAAAATTTTTGGCCCCATTTACCACAATGTTAACTAAAATTTCAAAGTGATCCAGAATCCAGGATTTCTTCCGGATCACCCCCAAAATGAAATCAGTTCTTCCTTTTCACATTTCCAACAAATCCTGAAAATTTCATCAAAATCGGTCCATAACTTTTTGAGTTATGTTGCTAACAGACAAACAAACAAACAGACAAACGCCGGCAAAAACATAACCTCCTTGGCGGAGGTAATAATTCCAGAGGTCAACTATAGCAGACAAATCAAGCTCTGTCACTACCACTCACTACATACATGTGAACAGAGAACTCCAAGTGCTCTGTCCAACCACACTGAACCAGAGAAACCATAGTTTGTCATCTGCTGGTATAAAAAAGTGGCACAGACCCGGTATACAGGTCTAATATTTGCCTTGCTGTTACTTACCCCATGCAGTTGAATGTCTCTCCTAGCCTGCATCTTAATTCAGCACAAAGAGCAAGAGGCGACACAACCACTTGTACCTAGAAGAATTTGCATGACCCAAAAATGCCCTGCCTCTGTTCCGACTGCATAAATCAAAAGAGGAGAGGAGTCCCCAGACGCCGCCATCTTTGGTCCTCAAAGGTGATAAATTGATCCCTGGATGTGTAATAAACTGTAGTGTAGGGCGGCCCCAAACTTCCTAAAGATGTACGTACCGGACAGGTGGATTTATAGTGGGCAAAATGTGAGCGATTTGGAGAGAGAGATCTATTTAGTGTTTTTGTCCTGTACGGTTCTCCTGAGACTGGGGCTGAATACTCTGTAGGGACGGGCTGGGTATGTTTGCTGTGAAGAAATGATACATCAGTACTGCAGGAAGAGTTACTGTCACCGCGGCAATAAAGGTGATGGGATTACGATGGTTTGATTTATGAACTGTCAATCTGAATACAATTTTGCAGTTGAGTACATTTTTTTATCTGCTCGTAGTTTTCCCTCCATTTCTACGAATACCTCACCTAGTGTATTTGCAAAAGGTTTGGACGGTTTCTGAATAACTGCTCCTGACTGGTTGCCACAGTTGGGAAGTAACTGAACTGAACTGAACATCTACAGAAAATACATAGTCAGTATAAACATTTTGAGCACCGTATTTTTCAGACTGTAAGTATCTCTGGAGTATAAATCGGACCAGCCAAAAAAAAAAACATAAGTGGCACTGGACTACAAATTGCACTTTTTGAGGGGAAATTTCAGCATAAACAACAGAACATAACAAGTTTACCAAGCTCTTTATCTCACTCCATATCACTAAATCCACTGAATTCTTCATCCTCAATGTCACTTCTGAGCAACTCCGCGACCTCCAGAGGTAAACAGAGTTGCTTCCTCTTCTGCATATCTGTCGTCATCTACATCATTTCCAGTTAGAATTATTCCGGCGTTTCTGAATCCCGACAGGAAGGTTTCTGTTGCCATTGAAGTCCAGGCTTTGTCGATCCCTCACAAGTTTCTCGCTCACTCCAAACTTTGTTTCTGTTGCTCGATTACAGTTTTCAGCTGAATATTTTACTTTCAGCAGGACAGCGGCTCTTTCTGCGGGGACATGCATAGTAGAGCAAGTTGACAGGGGTACAAGAGTAATAGGACTAACAGATACTGACACACAAGCCTAGAGCGCCCTCTCGAGGCTGTCAGTGTGAAAATTTTAATACATAAGTCGCACCGGAGTACAAGTCACGGGACCACACAAACCATGAAAAAAGTGTGATTCAATAATCCTGAAAAATACAGTAACTGTATTGGTATTGGTATTCAGAATACAGTTACTTTCCTAAAATCCAAGGGATACATTGCAGTACTTGATCACACAATCCTGGGTTCAAACTGCATCATATTAGTAAGAAAAACAGAAAACTTTGATCTTGTTGTGAATTCATGTGAGATTTTTCCTTCTCTAATTTGTGAAAGGAAATGCATAATATATTGTGACATAAACAAAGCTATTTTTAATCTTTTAATTTGTAAAATTATCAACATGGCATTACACAGATATTTTTACACTATAATTTAAATGCAACTCGATGTAAAAATATTCAGAATACATTACTCTGATTGGACCATATATTGGAATACATTTTAATGCAGACATTCAGTATTCTGTAACTACATTTTCAAAGTATTCTTCCCATCATGCTGGCTGCCAAGAGACACTTTGATGGATAGGGCCAAATGCGCAGAACAAGTTTTTGTACCGAGACAATAACACAGGGCTGCAATGAATCAACTTTTTAATCATGATTTAAATTATTACTGCATTCAATTAAATAAAACAAATTGCCTTCCGTTCAGAAAGATATATGCACTCATTTTGCCACTCAAAGATAGTCACTGTTTTAATTTGCATGCCCTTTTAAAAGAAGGTTTATCAAAACATTAATACGATATAGATAAGGTCTAGACTTGCACTAAAGGGTAATTGTGACAGTATAGAAGTTTCAAATACCCAAGATTTCAATTATGAGTTTTATCATCTTTGCCATAACCAGACAGCTGTTACAAAATGGTAAAAGTTCATTAATGATGTTGTACAGGGATTGAGTGGATGAATATGTTATGAAAGTCTTTGCTTGATCACCAAATCTGGCAACTTCGTAGATGTGCTAATGGCTCCAAGTTATATTTTCATGTTTTGTTTTGTGTTTTTTTTTTTTTTTTTTCTTCTCTTTTTCCCCCGCCACATTTGCATACGTATTGCACCAGCATAATTACATAACAACTACTCAGACGGTGTTGAGTCAAAGTCACGGAAGACAATCTTAACAGTTCGCCGACTTCGCCCGACATCAGAGAAACCTTTTAAAAGCAACTTAAGCAGTCGCTGTAGTGACGAGAGGTGATTGGGTGACAGGAAAAAGCTCTCCTTTAAGAAGATGATCAATGCTATCATCTTTTTCCAACGCTGCCTGGAAAAGCGTCTGAAAATATGTCGGCGTAGAGTTTCCCATGAGCCCCCAAAGGCAAACAGAACATACAGAACTAGCCTCAACCTGGTTTCTCCTTCCTTTCCTTTTTAAATGCATATGATAGTGTTTTGATGTTTCTTTCTAATTATTACTTAGTTCAGTGGAATAGTATCTGTGACAAATATTTATCACAGTCTTACAGTTAAGTGGCTTTTCGTGAGGAAATTTGTAAAAACAAGTTTTAAATTAGTATTTATGCATTCAGCTTTCCATTATAAGCAAAGATTTGAGGATTATTCCCCCGTATTTTTATTTGAAATTTTTAATCGTTATGGGAACGGTCCAACGTTTTTCTAATTTTGGGGCAACAGTAGCTCAGTTGGTAGAGCCATTCGTCCACTGATCTGAAGTTTAGTGGTTCGAATCCTGCTCTCAACATAAACGTCACTGGTTGCGAGGTCAGATTCACAGACCCACAGGTTGGATGGTGTGTCACTTAGCAAAACACTTAACCCACCCAGTGTCTGTGTACACTGGTGTGTGAATGGATGAGTGGCTCCTTGATGTAAAGCGCTTGATTGCCTTGAAAATGGAAAATTGCTGTATGAAAATGGGACCATTTACCATTTTTGGACCCATGAATAATAGTGCAGAGCTCCAAAAAGGGCACCCTCTATTTCTATTATCAATAGTCAAAATTTCATCCAAGGCACAGAAAATATATGCACAAGGAACACATTTTTCATATTTCTGGGGTGTATTTATTTATTTATTTATTTTGTCAGATTGTCAGCTTTTGGTTGCTATAGAAAATAGTTATGCAATTACCTCGACTTATGACTCTGCTGGTCATATCCAAACAGAAAATAAAATGCTAAAAAGCTTCACAAAAAATGTCAAACTCCAGAATACTAGGCAAGATATATTTTTGCAAAATTGAATCTAAATATAAGCATTTTAATGGCATAAGTAATGTGACCTGTCATATACACTTTAAGGCTTTTTAGCCATATTTTGTTCCATGTTTGTAGTCACGCGCGCTGCCGTCTGGTCCGACCGCGAGTGTTCCTCTCCCTCTCGTGTTGATGAGGTATCCTGGTGATTAAGTTTGCGCACGCTGAGCAGATTATGATGGCCTTTGGGAGGAGCTGTTATGGCAGTGGAATGTGTTTGTGTGTAAGAAAAAGGCTGATTAAAGCGTTTTGATTGGAGAAGGTGTTAGTGAAATAAATGCCACAACCTTCAGCATTTGAAACTAGTTATGAGAACATGGATAAGTTACTCATTGTGTTTGTGCAATTTGTTTTTGAAATTGTTTATTTACTACTATGCAATAGTTTTCCTTAAAGGCTGACTATGTAACATTTCTGATTGTTAAGAGTCCTGTATTACATAATATGGATTTGTGTGAGCTTTAAGTCATGTTATAATGTTGTTACCTCATTAAAAACATATGTACAGTTGTGTTCTGTTTCATTTGCACATGTTCGAGTAATCCTGCATTAGGATCTATATCTCCACCTTCCACCTTGTGATGTCATGTAGTGGTAGTTGTCAAGTTACTGTAACAGCTCCTTATACCTCTAGTTCAGTAGATAGACAATTCCAGGGCTGAAATTATCCAAGCGATTCTAGTGAAAGTGTATAGGGTTTAAAACATAGTGGAACACTTTCTGTATTACCAGATGACATCACAAAGTGGAGTGTTTTCTGTTTGAGAGAAGAACTCAGCCTAAATATCCAGGATTTAAATAACTACTTTGATAAGCTTAGATTTTTACAGAGAGCAGGCACGCCTCTCCACTGATCTGACTTGTAACTTGCCCTGGTAGAATTTCTTGCTTGTCTACATGGTGATAACAAAAACATTTATGGAAACATTCAAGTAGCAGACATCTATAACAACATCTATAACACAGTGCAGCTTTAACAAGAAACCCAAGTTATTAACATTTGGAGCACATACTTTTTTATTTTGCCTAGGTTAACTCTGCAATATAGTCACTTTTAAGCCAGCATCTATATATTTTGTACCAGCCCTCATTCATAAGAATAAATTGCTGCCTTTACGCAACTTTTACTTTTCCAACTGAAGAAAGGCTCATATATAACGCTGTCAGCATCAGCCTGACAACTGCAAACCTATGCAAATCTGTCGAAAATATCAAACCTCACTCCTCCGACTGCTCGCCAAAACTCCTTTTTAGATATGGCGCTGGCTGGGAGAAGTCATATGATGTACCATATAAGTAATTCCATAGATGCCTGACAGTGACGCTGCTGTGCGATGCTGAGGAAGGAGGATACGGACTAGATCACTCCTCAAATGCTCATTTTTAGCTGCTTGTTTGGGTACAGCACACCACAAGTGACAAGCTGAGCACGGAGTTTCTGACATAATGGTGTCAAAGCCGGGACTGTGATGTCGGCCGCTGACAGGTGCAGAGCGTTGCACCTGTCGGCAGCATGCAGGCGCAGGCACAAGCTGTTTCCGAGCCAGAGGTAATTAGCGTGTTAGGGAGCACAGACTTACACTGTCTGATTAAAGAGGTTTTTAGAGACAACACAACTAGTGAGTCTATATCAGAAATGCCTCGGATGTACAGTACGCTGCAGTTACATTGTTCTCCATTTTGACTGTGTATTTGCTTGATGAATATTGGGGTGTACTATATAGTGGGATTAGTAACCAAATATTGTTCTCAATAGAGTAAAATTTCTTCAAAATTATGTTACTCAAGTAGAAGTGCAAAGCTGTGCTCTTAGAAAATGAAAAGTATTTGGGGACAGCTACTTCTCGAATGTTGCATAAGAGATTTATATAACTGGAAAGACAAAACATTAAATCTGACATTATAGTTACCTCATGTTACCCCATCAAAAACATACCTGGAGTTGTATTTTGTTTCATTCACACATGCTTTAGTAATCCTTTATTATTAATCTGTCTCCATCTTGTGCCTTTACTACAGTAGATATTGGCAAAGTTTAAAAACACAGTGGAGCACTTCCTGTATTACCACATGACATCACAAGTCACAAGAATAAATAGCAGGATTTGTGTAGTAAACGTGTGAATGAAAGAAAATACAACTCCAGGTATTTTTCTGATGAGGAGACAACAAATTAACTTAGATCAGAAAATAGTATAATATAAGCCCTTTAAGTAAGTGCAGTTACACTTTAAAGGGATAGTCCAGAATTTTGGACATAGGACCTCATTTTCTAGTTAGCCATAGTGTTGGAAACGTGTGAAGACACTTTTTTAAATATTCCATCCAGTCCTTGTATTTGTGGAGGTCGCTGGTGCTAGGCTAGGCTAGCGCATGTCAAAGGCCATAGTTAGCCTGCCACTAAAAACAATCTTACCCACTCCACAAAACACCCGAAACAAAACAATTATAATGAAAGAATATCAATGTAAATGTCTGTGTTGATAGAATAATATTACAAATAAAACCAACCTTGCATTTGAAGGACTTATGTCTGAGCAGCAGCGGACTGATATATGAGAAAATAGTCCCTCAACATGCGACGATTCATCAAAGGTTAGTTTTATTTCTAACATTATTCTATCAACACAAACATTTACATCGACAGTTTGGTGTAATAATAGTTTTGCTTCAGGTGTTTTGTGGAGTGGGTAAGACTATTTTTAGTGACAGGCTAACTATGGCCATTGACATGCACTAGCCTAGCACCAGCGACCTCTGCAAATGCAAGGACTGGAAGGAATATTTAAAAAAGTGTCTCCACACGTCTCCAAAACTCTGGCTCAGTAGGAAGTGAGACTTTATGTCCAAAATTCCAAACTGTCCCTTTAAAATATATAACTGAAATGTAAATTATTGATATTGGGAGAATGTGGTTGATAAGAATTGACTCCATAGTTATATGACTAGTTACGTGAAAGAAGTTGTAACGAGTAGAATGGGCGTGTACACATGAACTCTTGGTACAGAGAATATACATATAAGGCAAAAGTACCTATGCGAAAACAGGAGGCCGCTGTACGTGCTCAAATAGTACAGGGAGTGTGTAGATGTCTGATGTAGTTGTAGATCACTTTAACGAAAACAAACTCCTATAGGCTCTGAAAACTCCAGTACATGGAAACACATTGTTGCAAGTTAACGCAGTACTTTTTCCTTTGTGTTTATAGCCTCCTCTTAATAGTCTGTGTGGGAGAGATGGTATTTGTTCATAGTTGCCTCAGTAGATTCCAAACTTGAAACTCTAAGTTGTTTAAATGCCAAAATGTGTTTTTCATTTCAACATTTAACTTGCAGATCACGCAGAAACACATTTAGTTTTTGTAAAGTAAAGTTAAAAAGAGTTGCCAGCATGCAGGTTTTGATCCACTTTGATCACATCTGTTTAGAGATACATGAAACAGCTGGGACTGGCTTTTTTTTTTTTTTTTTGTCATTGTGACGTTAAGTCTATTTTTAAATCTCCAGCGATGCACTAGTCTACAAATATGCTGCAGAGTGATGCAATGGACTGTCAAACCAGCAGGAAAAATGGTGATACAGGAAAGGAACTCGACTTAAAATTAGACTTGACAAACTGTACAAGCCATAACCAAGTTTACCTGAATACAACGAGAGAAAATTGTTGAGTTGGCGTTACTATCGGTACTGTAATAATCAGTGAAATCTTTTGGTATTGCAAGTATAATGTGATATGTATCAGTATTAACATGTAAGTGCAGTGTACTTAAACACAAAATTTACTTTTTAGACCATGTTATAATGTTGTTACCTCCTCAAAAGCATACACAGCGTGTTTTGTTTCACTTACATATTTGTCTGTCTCCAACCTCAAAATGCTCAGTTCCACCTTGTGATGTCATGACGTAGGGATGAAACAATATCAAAATCCATTGATTCGATATTTTCACGATATGCATCTCACAGTTCAATATATATTGCAATATTTTGTGGAGATTAACAGAATTGTGAATATGCTACTTTTCCATTTAAAAGCCTTGAAAAAGCCTTGCAAAGCCTTTAGTGTTATCATAATATGAAGAATTAAGATTTCAAAGCATTGTAGCAGCAGTGAACAGTTATTTCTTCATGTAGTCTGCCCTGACAACACCAAAGGATCATGGTCTATGTAGTTCCTGCTGTTTTTTAGCTATTGCTGCACCATGGCAAGGCAATGCAAGGTTATTTGTATAGCACAATTCACACTCAAAGTAATTCAAAGTGCTTTATAGATTAAGAAAGACATTAAAATCACAAAGAAAGACATTAAAATCACAAAGAAAGACATTAAAATCACCATAACTGTTAATTCAAGCAAAGAGACTTGTAATTCGACATTTTGTGATGGCCTCCAAAATTATTGTGAGACTTTTAACAATACGATATCATGATATTTTGGTTATTGTTACATCCCTATTTTGAGTGAACAAGCTACCTTTTACCTTTAGTTCAGTAGAGATTGGCAATCACAGGTCTGAAATTATCCAAAGAATTCTAGTGAAGGTGCACGGAGTTTAAAAACACAGTGAAGGACTTCCTGTATCACCACATGACATCACAAGGTGTGTGTTGAACATGCGTGAATACAACAAAACACAACTCCAGGTATGTTTTTGTCAGAACACGTTGTTTATTGGGTTATCTGTCTTAATTTATATACAGTTTATGGTAGTTATGATGCATCAAGGGTTATAAAACAAGTTATCAACCATCTCGAACTATAAAAATGATTGACGATAGTGTTGTAAATCTGTTTGCTCTAAAATCCTGGAAATTTTACAACCAATATTTCTTCTGAACATGTAACAATTATTGATCCTATCGGTGACTTTATTAGTAGTCCCATCGTCTTTTTACTGCGTGTTGTGTCCGGGCGATGGTACTCCAGATACACTCTGTAGTGCAAATGCCTGGTCAGCAGTTGAAGCCTGTTGCATTACTCACTCCTGAATGACTACCTTGCATTCAATCACAGCAAATAAACTAATAGAGGTTTTCATAGTGCTCCCACTTGACAGGGAGCTTTTGCGGGCGTGTACAGTCATATAATATCTTCACCTCCGCCTCTACATTCTGCCCTGTTTTACGAGTGGAGATAGCGTCTCTGTTGGTTACTGTTCAGGGGAAGGTCATAAATGGCCGATTTATGTCCGGAGTGCAGCCAGGAATGCTGATGCCATAACGGGCCGGGAGAGGAGATACGATCGGATTTGACTAACTTTTAATGCAAACTGTAAAGTCTACCACGGTGCACTTAAACTCTATGCACTCACACTGGGGAGGAAGTTAGCATAAGTGCCAGAGGAGACGTATGACCCAAACTGTGCTATATCGACTCCTCCAGTAGTGCTGTGTTTAAAACATAGACTGCGTATATAAAATGGACATAGCATTAGAATATTGTGGCGCCTATCTCTGTAACTGCTGCTGTGAGCCTCGTCATGTTGGTCTTAAAATGTTCAAATTAACCTGTTCCACCTGTTTTTTGGTTTGTTTGGTTTTTTTCACTATTTTATCTGTCAAAAAATCCTATTTATAATATAGAGCCTGGCTTTTGCAGGGTCAGCCCTATGTTTCCTTATTTCTAAGATTTTTTTTCTCAAAATCAAACTCTAAGTCAAGTCATTTTTATTTTTATTCCGCATTTAAAGGGATGGTTCAGAGTAATTTCAACCTAGGGTCCTTTGCACCATGATCTCTGCATTACACCTGTAGCCAACTGCTGCTGGATAATATGTTGGGTGTAACTGACAACCAAATTGGGAGAAATGGGATAAAATTTGATGGAAATTGATGGTAAAGGAAACGTGGGAGCACAGGGTCTAATTTTGGAAGGAAAGACTACATAAGGCTGAGGGAACATAAACACGCTCCTGTAACCATTAGCATCGCAAGCTTCATTTGAGTGGCACTGAAGTCCACTTTTTTTATATACTCATTGGTTTAGAACAGTTTCGCTTACAGATCAGTGTTCTACCCCATTAATTTTAATAAGCAAAATAAAGAAAAGTTTTTATTCCGATATTACAGCTTTAAGTATCTGCCAATACACAAAATCCGCCGATACCAGTGTAGATTTCTTTTTTTCTTTTAACAATAAAATAAGACAGAACTGACCCAAATGTGCTGTTATGTATCCTTCAAGTAACCACAAAACAAATTTGTATAAACAACAACTACGACCAGGTAGTCTTATTGCATTTATGTGTATGTCCAACCAGCATACCGGCTGAAATGATATTTGGAAGCCTAATATCCGATACATCAAATTTTTCAGCATCCGCGTCGATATCCAATACCAGTAGCTCCATTTTGTAAAGTTCACTCATTTTAGTAAATATGTGGTGCTTGATTAAAAAAATGTTTTGTTTTTTCCCCCATTATGTTTTACCGAATGAGCATCATTAACATTTATGTAAATTTTGGCACTAATTGTTGTGCCAAGAAACTGTGCTGTTTGTTTTATGTTTTCTAACAAGGCCAAGGGGAGGTAAAGGATACGGTTTACCCAGGGCTCCATACAGGAAGGGGCCCTTTATGTAATGTCTGTAACGTGCATTTTTCATCAGACAACATGTAGTGCTGACCCACTATCTTTCTTGAGTTCATGGTCAAATTTTTCATTTTATGTGGTTATTGCTTCATATTACTTTTTATGGGCAAGTTCAGGTCAAGTTACGACAACTGAACACATTGAAAGACGCCACTGAAAATAAGTCACTGGAAAATTGGTACTGCAAATGAGTCAACATAAACATAAAAATTAGTTGTTATTTAACTAAGACTAAGTTCGATCGAAGTTCAGGCCACAAATACTTCTATAAGTCTCAGTTTCTTAGAATCGAAGTTTGATTCTGTATTATATATACTTTTTTTTTTTTTTTTTTCCACGGGTGCTGTTTGAGTGACAAGTCCTGTTCTATGAGGCTATATCAAGTCTAACTCCTAAACCACTGTCTTGCCTTGCGTGTGGTAATGAGACAGATAGCAGAAGAATCCACTGCCGGTGACACTTGCAGCTTCTTACATCACATTTTAGGACTAATTTGAGCGTGCCAACCGCGCCGAAGGCTAAAACTTCCCCGTCAAAGTGAGAAACGAGGACACTTCATTAGGTTCTGGTCTTTTGCAAACCCTTGACAAACAATACAGCCACCAACATAGTTCATTAACACCAGAAATGACACCGTGATTGCCCTACGTAACAACTCTTATCTGCACCTTTGCGCCACCATTGTTACGCTATGAGTGTTTTAATTGCTATAGACGGTGGTCCATTAGCGTGGCTTTCTGGGTGGCCATGGCCGTGTTTCTGTAAATCATTAAGCTAATTATACAAGCTAATTAATCAGTATGCTCGGAATAGCTGCGTGAGCCGATGCAGCGCTTTGTTGCGGCGCATAATGAAAGAGGTCCATTTATAGATTGTGAAAAAAAAATGTGGAAGACGGTGGAGAAAAAACAAAAACTTTGATCTTGAAAGTAAACATGTGATTTTTGCATATCAAGTACTGGCAGGAGGAGGAAAAAAAACAAAAACAGTCCCCTTACAGATGGGAAAAGTCAAGATGGTTTTGTGTAGCTTTGAAGAAGCTACCGGTGCACTGGGGAGAGTGGATAGGTACGGTAGGACGGTGTAATTAGCTTTGTCGCCGTTAGCAGAGCATATACAGGCAGTCATCAGTCAGGGCTGCTTTGACATTCCGGAGATGTCCCAGGTTGGAGCCAGGCTTTATAATGATGTGTGTGTTTGTCAATGAGTCCCTGTGTGCGCATCCAGAATGAGAGGGAGACTGTGTGAACCTATAGGAGATCAGCCAGTGCCTTTGGTGGGATTACCGTATATAGGTCTGGGGATATACATTTAAAAACATATGCACGACTTAGTCATATGTGCACTGCGTGACTTTTCTGCTGGAGAGTCTGCCACCTGCTCGTCTGCATGGAGATATTACAGTTTTGCTTAGAAAGGAAATAAACAGGACTACATTCTCATGTTGAAGTCAAGACCACAATAATCGAGACCAAGACCTGTCCACGACCACAGGGTCCCGAGACTAGGACAAGATGACGACAACAACCACAATAACAAACTTTATTTATAGAGCGCTTTTCATACAAAAATGCAACACAAAGTGTCAAAGACCAAAACCTCCGAGGGTCGAGATCGAGACAAGACCAAAACTTTTAAAGGCCAAGACCACGACCTGTTGAGACCATCTTTGTAATTTTTTATATTAATTTGTATTTTACAGTTATTTTGGCACATACATATTAATGTTTTTATAAATCTATCTCCATTTTATCACTTGTCAAGTGTCAGACCTCAAGACTAAGACAAGACCGAGTCCAAGTGCTTCAAGACTGAGACAAGACCGAGACAAGACCGAGACAAGACCGAGACAAGACCGAGACAAGACCGAGACAAGACCGAGACAAGACCGAGACAAGACCGAGACAAGACCGAGACAAGACCGAGACAAGACCGAGACAAGACCGAGTCCAAACGCGGTAGAGTCCGAGATCAAAACCAAGACAGCAAAAAAACGATCTCGAGGCCAGTCTCGAGACCAAGACCAGTCTTGAGTACTACAACACTACTACATTTGTACCATATTGCATACATCTGTACAACAAATTACCCTTACGTAACAGATAACCCTATGTCCTGTCAATCATTATTTCATCTTTGCACTGTTTCTCCTTACGACCTCTTGTATATAGCTGAGATATATTTGCATTACTATATTTCTGTATTTTATTTTTACTTGTACATACACACATTTGATAATTTGACACCAGTCTCTTGTTGTTTTGGCTGCTTATTTTCAATCTATTCTTACCAGTCATAATTTCGCTCTTTGCCATTTTATTGCTTGTGATGTGTGAGCTACTGTGTCCAAATAGACTCTCTTGTGGATCAATAAAGTTTGTCTAAGTATAAGTCTAAACTTGGTCATCACAATGGAGACAGGTTAATGGTCAGATCTATGGAGAAGCAAACCTGCATACATAGTCAGAATTTATGTTTTTTAAGGTATTCTCACAATATTTTTGAGCTATAAAACACCCGTAACAGAACAAATGCAACACAGATACAGTATGTTTAATGCCCTACGTTGGAACATTCCAGCAATGGGGACAAGCAAGTAGCGGGTGCTCCACATTAAAAGTTACACATTGCTTCTTTAAGTGTTCATGCAGTGAGCAGAAAAATAATCATGGACCTGAGCTGTACATCATTGGTGTAATTAGATCTGCTAACAGTGCTACAGTATCATTATTACTAATTACGAATTATCGCTAATGAATAAATGAGAGTGTTTTCTGCTGTTGTTAAAATGCCATTGGTTTGTCAACAATAATTCTCTTTTCAGTCTTGTTTTCGGTGATATAAAAACAGTACTACCAAATACTTAAATTTTAATAGTCTCCCTATTCAAATGCAAGTGGGCCCATACCAGTGTGTCAAAAAACTGCCCTTATTTGAGGCTTGCCAACCAAAACTGCGAATCTTGTTTCTAAAATACAGAATATATCTCCTCTCTAATGCTGTTGTATCTTTCAGAACCAAATATACCCCTGAAACAATAACAAAAAAGCAAATTTAAACCACAAAACTATTCTAAATGTACAATACTGTTGAGAAATCATGCGCTGCAATAAAGAAACAGCAGAATGACATACTTAGTACTTAGTTTGCATCTGAAATGAATCATAGAAGTTTTTAATTAAAACTTTTACAGCTAAAAAACCCAAAAATTTCCAAATAAAAAGGTACACACGATAAATACTGGCCGCAAAGAAATATTGTTCCAGTTCTCATGTATTGAACAAGAATATGTCGATATAATATTCATCGTGACAGGACAGGCCTAAACCAGAGATATTTGAGAGTTTGCTTGCTGATTCGGCAAAAATCCGAGCCGTTTCTTATCCTCTGACTTATTTTGTTTTTGTCTTATTACCTCTAAGACGCCATGTTTGTTCTGACACAAATGCACCGTGTGTTTCTGTGATCGATTATTCCTCCCGTCAGCCATGTCCATCAGAAACCAGGAGACAGGATATGGTTCCAAACTCACTTGTCTCTTGTGAAGTATTGTAAAAGTGTGTGGTTTTGGCCAGACAGGCGAATCATTTATAGTAGTAGCATCGCTGCAGGAGGAAGTACTTATTTAAATCTCCCCAACTCGCCCGTAGCTCTCGCAAACCTTTTGGCACGTCGTTAATATCCACATGTATTCATATTCAAAAACAGTGTTTTTCTCACAGCAAAGTGAAGCTGCTGAGCGTAGCCAATCAGAGCACTGCATTTACTGTTTACTTACAAGAAATTAAAATACATTATTATTACAGATGGCACACAGTAGTCTCATATTGTCGTAAAGTTATATAACCTTCGGGGAAAGCACACAAGTTTGCAATTTATGGAAGCTGTAAAGAAAGAGTATAATGTTTACCGTATTTTTCGAACTACTAAGTCACTCCGGAGTATAAGTCGCACCAACCAAAAAATGCCTAATGAAGAAGAAAAAAACATATATAAGTCGCACCGGACTATAAGTCACACTTTTGGGGGGAAATTTATTTTATGAAATCAGAGACCAGGGACCAATATTTCATCTTGAAATGCAAGTTATAGTAACAACAGAATAAAGACCAACAGGCTGAATAGGTGTCTTGTATGTTAACGTAACATATTAAGAGTTATTCAGTTATAACTATAGAATAAACAACACAACAAAACAAGTTTACCAAAACCTACATCTCATTCCAAATCACAAAATCCACTGAATCCACTGAATTCAAGTTTCTCGCTTACTCCAAAATTTCTTTCTGCTGCTCAATTACAGTTTCCTGATGCATATTTCACTACTTGCAGCAGGACAGCAGCTTTTTCTGCAGGAGACATGCGCAGAAAACTGACACACAAGCCTAGAGCGCCCTCTCGTGGATGTCAGTCTGAAAAATTTAATATATAAGTCGCACCGGAGTATAAGTTACAGGACCACCCAAACCATGAAAAAAAGTGCGACTTCTAGTACCATATAGTACCATATAATGTTGCTTCCTCTTTAAAAACATGCCCCGTTGATTCAGTATTTTAGAGATCTCTCCCAGACCCTTGACTGTAAGATTCTGTCCAATGCTTAGCCCATGCTCCCACACAACAAATCTCCATAAATATACAAAAGCAGCACAAAACTGTACACAACAACTCGACAAACCGAAGCGATGTGCAGTAGCTTCATTAGCGGGATGCACGCTGATTGTCTTGTGATAGCGCTCTGAACGGGAAGTGACTTGGCGTGGGCAGCAAAGGGAGGGGAGACTCAAAAACGAATGGGAAACTTATAAAATATGTTAATGCGTTGTTTTAGGTGAATATAGTATTTTCAAAACCATTAATACAAGTAAAATACCGTATCATTAAGGCTGATCGTAGTTATAGAACCTCCACTGTTTTCTCACAGATCGACAGAAATCAATGAAGCTGCTATGTGCCCTGTCTTCTTTTGTGCGTGTGTGTGTGTTGTGGAACATACTCATGCGACTTGGTGTGTTTGGAAAGATGCTCACAGCCAGAAATCATTACCAGTTCTGAGCAGAGACTTCTAAACCCAGTGTGGGAAAACTGAGTCTATTTTTAGCCTTTCCTATTATGCACTACAGAAAATCACCTCCACAAAGAAACACAAGAAGTTGACAAATCTGCTGGGATGGGGCTCACAACAATCTGTAAAATGTATTCGAAATGTGAATGTGAAATTAACACAATAATACATGTGTAACCTATTTTCTTGTCTCTCTTGTCTCCAGGGAAATTCTGAGGAGCTCAATTCTTTCATCTACTCGGGTCTGGGACGGCAATAGCGAAAAGCCTATTCCAATCAGGTACGTTTTATTGGATATTGTTTCGTAAATACTCACTGAATTTTGGTGATGTGGAGTTGACATGTTAAAATAAAAAGAATGTGTAGGTTAAACAGAGGTTGGCAGAGAGGAATGTTACTTCAGAATGATATTACTCAAGAGGAAGTACAAAGTAGTAGTCCAAGAAATTGCTCAAGTAGTATTTGGGAAAACTACTACTCAAGAGTAACTTCTGATTTATAATTTCATGTGAATGTAAATGCACAAAATCTAGTAGGATAGACACAAAAACAAGAAAAACTACATTATATCCAAAGGAGCAGTGCAAGATAAACAAATGTTCAAATCATTTAATAACGTCAACATTAGGGGTGTAACAATATCCAATTCTCATGATACGATATCGTCACGGTATGAACCTCACGGTACGATATTTATTGCAATATTTTGTGGAGGCTGACAAAACTCTTAAAATATACTACTTTTTCCTCTTAAAATGCCTTGAGAACACTTAGTCCAAAGAACTAACACTTAAAAGGGCTTAAAACTATTTCTTCACGTAGTCTACACTGAAATGGAGCAAAGGATCATGGTCTATGTAGTTTCCTCAATCTTTTTTTAACTATTGCAGCACCATAACTCTTAATCTAAGCAAAGTGACTTGTAATTCGATATATTGTGATGGTCCACGATATTATTGTGAGAACTTTGACGATATGATATCACGATATTTCGATTATTGTTACATCCCTAGTCAACATACAGCTTTAGTCACTTGAAGACTTGTGACAGTGGGAAGAGTAAACAAAACTTTTAATCAAGTAAGAGTACTTCAATAAAAATATTACTCAAGTAGAAGTAAAACAATACCATTAGAAAAGTATGATTTTGTTAAAAAGTTACTCATAAATAAACTTAACTGAGTACTAAAGTTTAAGGTAATGGTCAAAGAGTTGCCACACTGCTTGTATTGCTTCGCCTAGAATGTTACACAGTATGGCATTTACTCTATCTCCATGGAGACAAGCAGGTGACAGCAGCAGGCCGAGACATTCTGTAGGTTGAGTGAGTATTTGAGTGAATGCTGACGGCACAGGACATCTCCAGTGCTGCATATCTTGTGGGTGTTCACAGTCAGTATCGGTGTAAGGTAATGGATGATTGTTGTGGAGGCAAAAATCGGATTATCAGCTTTGAAATGCCAGCTCACTCACTCAACACTTCACAAACACATAGGTCAACCAATCAAATGCCTTTTAGAAATGAAATGCTGTTATTACAAAGACCAAAATGAATGTGTTAATGGTGGATATACATTACCAGTCAAAAGTTTGGACCCTCTCATTCTTTTTTTTCTTTTTTTCTACAAGTTTAAAGGACTTGTGATTCAGATTTGAGTCACTATTTTTAGGACTTGCAACTTGACTTGATAAAATGGTTTTGGGGCTCAACGTGGACTTGAAGGTCAGTGACTTGGGACTTGACTCGGACTTTAGGCCTGTGACTTGAGAAGAAGACCTCTGTCTTTACAGTTGATAAATACGGTGCTTAATTTTACAGGAACAAACTGTAACATGTCCGTCCCACTTCTCTCATTGTTATTTTGGATGTAAGTGAAGTACTGTGATGTGGTATCCTCAAATGTACTACAGTAATATACAGTACAATACAGTAAAACAGAGGGAACTACATAGAACATGACATTCAAGACAAAATAACTGTTATTTAGCACTGTTATTCACACTAAGATCTTGACAAGACATTTAAAAAGGAAAAAAAAAAAGCATTTCTTACATAAACATAAATACTCATAAAAAATTCATATAAACTGCAAAAATCAAAGCTATATTTGGTACTTTGGTTTAAAGACTGAAATAATTTGAAGCTCAAAGCAGACGACTTGGACTTGACTTGGACTTATGGGCCAGTGACGCGAGACTCGACTTGGACTTGAGTCGGACTTGAGGTCAAAGACTTGAGGCTTACTTGAGACTTGCAAAACAACAACTTAGTCCCACCTCTGCTTCTTACAATTAGTATGCATAGAGAAGACATCCAATATATAAAGTAATTGCTTTATAAACAAATCCTCAAATTAGTCACCCTTCGCTTTATCAAAACATGTTTAGTCGGGTTGCTTAACTTTTTTCTTTTCTAATTAATTCATCTTGCTTCAAATATTTGATGTCTTAGTAGCTAAAATAAAGGAAGAAAAACACTGAATGAGAGGGTGTGTCAAAACTTTTGACAGTCAAAAGTTTAGACACACCATCTCATTGAATGTTTATATTCTTTTCTCATACACACTGGATTGACCCATTTGAGACGTACTGGTTCTTTAAGCTTGTCACTTTTGATTTCTTACAGCTCTTCAATAGCAGCATCCCACACTATTTAATTTAATAGCTTTGTGTTTGTCCAATCAGAATTGAAACGTGCATTTTGAATAGAGGCAGTATTGGTGCGACTGCATTTTCCACTAGACTGTAAACTAATGGTGTTATTAGGGGCCAGTTTTGCTTTCTGTAGACTAATGGTACATATAAAGCATGCCAACGGTGCCCCCCAGAGGACAGATTGTACCACTGCTTTTTGTTGCAATAAGAAAACCATATATGTGTTCCATAACCAAACACAAGAACAAACACATGCCACGATTTAATCTACACTTAAAATGTTTCATAGCTCAAAAAAAAAAAAAAAAAAACTGTACACTGCAGGCACTCTACTTGATATTTACTGTCTTAAAGTGTGAACAACTAGCATGCTAATAGTGCACTTCCTGATTCGCAGACAAGAAAATGCAGAAAGGGGAAAGCAGGCTTAATTTTTAAACCAACAGCTGCTAAAACTATATATCTACTGAGACAAATTTTGCTCAAATACACTGAAAGGTAAAAAAAAAAAAAAAAAAAAAGCTGATTTTAAAGGTGCATTGTGTAACATTTCTGGTGGCTTTTCTCCCTGGAGACGTTATTGCTTTGTCTGGAATGTTTCACAGTGTGGCATTAAACCTTTCTATCTTCATGGAGACCAAACCAGAGCAAGTTAAAGGTTAGATCTGTGGAGAGGCGAGCCCGCTTTTAGCAGAATGTATGTTTTTCTAGGTA
>NW_026571153.1:14408574-14453574 GCF_026225935.1 Boleophthalmus pectinirostris | reverse complement strand
TCACAGTCGGTCGGTGAGCCCAGTGTCGGTAACTACACCGGACGTTGTCATTGCATGTTTCCAAATGTCTTCCTGGTTTGTGACGCAGTGTGAATAGAGTCTATACTTAAAGGTCCTATATTACACAAAATCAACTTTTGTGAACTTTAACCAATGTTATAATTAGGGGTGTCAAATTATCTCGTTAATTGCGATTAATTAATTACAGTCATATTTAGCGCGTTATGTTTTTTAATCGCATTAATCTCATTTTTAATCTCTAACTTTACTGGTTCTGTATGCGAGTTGCTTTATTATAAAATCTGTTTTTATGTGTTGTTGGGACAACAACACACACACACACACACAAAAAAAAACATTTATAATTTTTTTTTATTTTGGTAATTCCACTCATTGCCGGAAACCCACAAAAAACGCGCGCAGTAAGAGCGATGTAAACGTCATGTTAACGTTGGCGGCGTCAGTCGCACAATGGACGAGGTGGAAGAGCCAGTAGAACAGAGCAGCAGTGCACAGGTAAAAACACATTCGTGTCTTGGAAATTATTCTCCCGACGTGAAATATAAAAGAAAATAACAAATATAAAATCGCCTACAACTTAAATGTCACTGGTGAAAACAACCTGCATAGGCTCATGATGTCTGCACTACTGTCCTATAGTGACCTGCCACATGAGGGGACACGCACACAAACACACACAAATACACACAAACACAAATACACACACAAACACAAACACACACCTTCATCATCGTCATTAACCTAAGAACGCGCGGATCACGTTTCTTTCCGTAGTTACTGCGCGGACACTGACGTGCTCCCGTGCGCAACGTATGTTTTCTCGCGTACGCTGCGTAAACCGCGCTTCCTCCTGTGCACCTCTAAACCAGAACTAACACCAAGACTAAAACCGGGACTAACCCAGTCCAGGACTAAAACCAGACTAAACCAGGACTAAACCAGACTAAACCAGACTAAACCAGGACTAAACCAGGACTAAACCAGGACTAAACCAGGTCTAAACCAGGACTAAAACAGGACTAAAACCAGACTAAAACCAGTGATCTCATATATAAAAGCATTTCTCTATCAATAATATTTTAAATATGGTTAAGGAAAGACTGGACTTTTTATTGTCTTTAAGTAGACAAAAGTTATTATGTTCAGATTTCCTCGTCTTTGCTACTTTACAGCAAACAGTTTCTTATTCATTGAAGACTTGGGCTCAACAGCCAATTTGGAGAGATTTGTTAAACAATAAATGACTTTATAAAGTCACTTTTTTTTGTTCTATATCAGTCTTTTGATCTGCCACAATAATGTAATAATGAATTTAAATGAAAATACCTTAAATTGAAGGCTTTTCTCAGCAATTTTTAGGTGAGATTAAAAAGAGATTATTTAGATTAATTAATTACAGATCATAATTAATTAATCTCTCAATTTTTTTTATCGCATGACAGCACTAGTTATAATGTTGTTGCTTCATCAAAAACAGACCTGGAGTTATGTTTTGTTTCATTCACATATTTTTTGTAACCCTTTATTATTAGTCCAGTGAAGGTGTATGTTAAGTATGTTAAAGTTAAAGTTTACTCAGCCTAAATATGCAGGGTTTGTGTGTTAAACATGTGAATGAAACACAACACAACTCCAGGTCTGTTTTTGATGAGGAAACACCATTACAACAGATCAGAAAATAACGTAATATGGTCCCTTTAAACTGGGATTTTTTTTTTTTCTTTACATTTGTTCAACGCATACATCTCAGAAGACTGGTTTCCTTGTACTAACCGCGTTCATCATTTCATATCTCGCTAGCCCATATATCGCGCTTGTGTGTGCATGTTCCACAGACCTCCACAACCACTATGATTTATTATATGGCTTAAAGGGACACGGTGCTTTATGGGGTCACACGAACAACATGGCAGTCTGGCATAACACTGTGCTCTCTGCGGACCTGCTGGCGATGACTGTGCATGCCAAAACACTACAGTACCTCCGGCCATTCCAGTCTAGTGCCTATATGAATTCAACGCAGCGAGATGTGTAGGTGCAATCTGTAAAGCTGGTTTAATGCGGTCTTATCAGCTGCACACAAGGCTGCTATGGTAATATGTTAAACTAACAGATGTTTGATTTATATTTGCCTTTAAACAGCCCATGTAAGACTATTTTCTGATCTGTTTATAATGTTGTTTCCTCATCAAAAACGTACCTGGAGTTGTATTTTGTTTCATTCACGCATGTTTAACACACAAATCCTGCACATTTAGGCTCTTTATTTCTTCTCTGGTGTCATGTTGTAATACAGAAAATGCTCCACTGTGTTTTTAAACGTCATGCAGATCAAGATTTGAAATCATCTAAATCTGGAATGTCCAATCTTTACTGAGATCAGAGCATTTAGAGCTTTGGAGATGTAGACAGACTCATGAAGGATTACTCAAACATTTGTAAATTAAACAAAACTCCAATTATGTTTTTGATGGGGTAACAATATTCTGACATGGCTAAAAGATCAGAAGCTCACATTTTTCATAATATAGGTATTTTTTTAATGCCAATAGCTTGCTAAAACTGTATATCTACTGAGACAAATTTTGCTCAAACACATGGAAAAGGTTTAAAAAAGCTGATTTTAAAGGTGCAGATCACAGACAGATGCATGTTTTTGTAGATATTTTTAAGCTATAAAACCTGTAAGTGAATAAATATAAGGCAGAGCTGTTACTGTGGGATATTCCAGACATAGCAGTGACATCTCCGTAGAGACAAGAAGGTGACAGAGCCTTGAGAACTCCAATTATGCCTTTGATCACGTAACAATATTCTGACATGGCTAAAAGATCACAAGCTCACATTTTTCATAATATAGTTTTTTTTTTTACACCAATAGCTGCTAAAACTATATATCTACTGAGACAAATTTTGCTCAAATACATGGAAAGGTTTAAAAAAGCTGATTTTAAAGGTGCATTGTGTAACTTTTGTGGTGGATTTTCTCCCTGGACACATTATTGTTTTGCCTGAAATGTATCACAGTGTGGTATTAAACCTTTCTATCTTCAAGGAGACCAAACCAGACCAAGTTACAGATCAGATCTGTGGAGAGGCGACCCCGCTCACAGTCAGATTCCATGTTTTTCTAGGTGTATTTAAGCTATAAAACCACCTGTAATTGAATAAATATAAGGCAGATCTGTTTAATGCCATACTGTGGGACATTCCAGACAGAGCAATGACATCTCCAGAGACAAGAAGGTGATGGAGCCTTCAGCACTCCAATTATTTGACGAGTTTTTGACGAGGTAACAATATTCTGACATGGCTAAAAGATGGAATGATATATATTTTTTGCATGATGGATGTTCACTGGATGCATTTTCGCTGTACAATACAAAATCTTTATCATGCTTTTTCTCCCTAAAACCAAAATAGTATTAAAAATCCATTTGATACCATATTCTTTTCCCTCTCTCATAAAGAATAAAAGCTGCCAGGCAAACATGGCAACCCAACTGTGACGCCTATTGATAGAGTAATAGTGGGCCTCATGCTTGTTTGCACACACTTTCTATTGTTATATGCACAATCTTTAGAGTCATAGCACTGTCTGATTGTCTGTTTTGTTTTGTTTTTTATGTTTTTATTTCAACTCAGGTGGGGACAAAAGGGGCATAGTTTGGATGGTGAGTCGGCGAGGACAGAACAAAGCGGTGGGCAGCATGCAGGCACTTTTGTGAACCTGACAGAGGAGCTTCAGCTATTGGTAAGTAACACTCAAACTGATTAATAAGTGGCTCTACAAACAAAAATGTGCAACCACACCTCACAGTAAGAAGGTTCTGGGTTTGACTTCTTTGTCAACCAGGATGTTTTTGTGCAAAGTTTGTATTTTTGTCTCCGTGTTTGGATTGGCTTCCTCTGAGCACTTCAGTTATCAACACAAAATATGCCCAAAAACTCTGTGTATCATTGGTTCATTCGTGTTTCAAAATAAAAACAAAAATAAGAAAATGAAAAAAACACTACTTTCTTCATTACTTGTCTCCAAAACCCAAAATGAAAAAGGATATTGATTCGTTTTTTCAGTTTTCGAATAATGGAAAAAAAGAATAACAGCCGTTTCTCATTTCCGTGACTTAAACTGCGATGCCAGACTTTTTTGTTGCATATGGACTGATCCCAGGGTTAGGGTTCAGTCCTTGGTTCAGTCCTTGGTTCAGTCCTGGATTCAGTCCCTATGTGGTGCAAAAGTCCGGCATCGCAGTTTAAGTCATGAAATTGGCCATAATCTTTTTACATGCAATGACAACTTCCAGCAGGCTCCGTTTGCAGTAGTAAGTCTGACAAAATCTAGAAAAAATGAGAAAAGCACACTGGGTACATGTGATGAGAAGAGATGAGGGCACCAAATTCAAGATGATTTCAAACAGCACATATGCATGCAGTCTTTATTTTACCACTGATGACACTTTACTTCAATGGGTTTTATCACAGTTTTATCATCAGTGTGAATAGAGCCTATACTTAGAGGTCCTATATTACACAAAATCAACTTTTGTGAACTTTAACCAAAGTTATAATGTTGTTGCCTCATCAAAAACAGACCTGGAGTTGTGTTTTGTTTCATTCAAATATGTTTTGTAAAACTGTATTATTATTAACTATTATTTTTCCATTATTCATTTAAAAACTAAATCGAAAACTGAAAAACAAATCGTTATCCGTTTTTTCATTTTGCTTTTGCAGACAAGTAATGAAGCAAATAGTTGTTATGTCATTTTCTTATTTTTGGTTTTATTTTGAAAAACGAATTAACAAATGATACACGGATTAAAATAGGTCAAGTCTTCCAGCTAAAGTAGTCCTGACCAAGATAAGCAAATATGTGCACCATTATAGACCTTGACCTGTTTATATCCAGGCTCAAAACGTATCTATTATATAAGCTCTAGAGCTGGGTCCCTAGGCACTGCACCGAGGCGCCCACTTCTCTTGACAGGTTGTCCCAGTAGCATTGAAGAATGGGTCAAACATTCAAGAAAAAGAACAAAGTTAAGTCTCTAGACCCCAAAATAAAACACACTTCTTGACCATTACAGCTCCTTAGTTCAGCTCAGAAACACAGTATTCAGAAAAGTTCATCGCACAAACTATTTTGAGACCAACTTTCGAGGCCTTTTATTTATGCATTATGTGACATCCGCAGTCTAAAATAGAATGCATTTCGGATATGAACGTCATTCGAACCAATTAAAAGCTTGAGTGTGATGCAAATCTCATAGTTACAAAGACATTTTACACATTTATAACTCTGTGCCAAGTTTGGAATCTTGAAACAGAATGGAACTGACAACTAAAACCGAATACAACAATTGAGAGCAAAACATTCTTAATAATAAATCACATGCTTATTCCTTGATGACAGATATTTTCAGTCAATAGAGTCATATTGAACCACACATCACAATATATTTGGATCATTGTTGTTGAAATGTGTGTCAGTGTTGGGCTTATGAGACCTGAAGCATTTTCTGTGACAGAGGAAATGCAGCAGATCAATAATGGATGAAATGATCTAAAGAGGCTGTCAGGGGAGAGGAGCACACACAGGAGGTCCATAAAGAACTTCAAAAGCACAAATAAGTATATGGATTTTTATTTTCATTTTTTTAAGAGGAATTGGCACCAGCCTGAAATAGTAAAGACAAAGTTATGAGTTTGAATTATTAGCTATTGTTTTGTATAGTACTGTAGTATTTGTATTACTGTTACAGCTACAACTAAAACAACAACAATTACTAAAACTAAAACAACTACAACTATTACTACAATAACTACAACTATCAATACTACAACAAGTACATCTATTACTACTACAATAAGTACAACAACAACTAGAACTATTACTAAAGCAACAACTACAACTATTACAACAACAATTACAACTATTACTACTACTACTACTATGACTACTACTACTACTATGACTACTACTACTACTACTACTATTCATCATCATCATCATCTTTGTTTGGAGATTGTATTTTATTAATCAGACTTCCCCAAAAATGAACAAGGAACCAAAACTTATTATTTTCAGTACTACAACAATTACTACTAAAACAACTGCAACAACTAGAACAACTACTACTATTACAATTACTACTACAACAGCAGCTATAACTATTACCACAACTACAAATCTTACTACAACTACTAGTACTACTACAACAACTACAGCAAGTAATACAACTACTACAACAACTACTAAAATCATCTTTGTCTGGAGATTGTATTTTAATAATCATATCTCCCCAAAAACAAACAAAGAAGCAAAAGTTATTATTTACAGTATTACTACAACTACTACTATAACTACAACTACGACTATAACAACAACAACTACTACTACTACTACTACTACTACTACTATACTACTAAAATCATCTTTGTTTGAAGATTGTATTTTAATAATCAGATCTCACAAAACAAACCAGGAAGCAAAAGTTATTATTTCCAGTACTACTACAACTACTACTACAACAACTACTACTACTACTACTACGACAACAACTACAACAACAACAACTACTACTAAAATAATCTTTGTTTGGAGATTGCCTTTTAATAATCGGATCTCCCCAAAAACAGACAAGGAAGCAAAAGTTATTATGTCTAGTATTACTACAGCTACAACTACTACTACGACAACAACTACAACTACAACCACTACAACCACTACTACTACTACTACTACTACTATAATCATCTTTGTTTGGAGATTGTATTTTACTAATCAGATCTCCCCAAAAAACAAACAAGGAAGCAAAAGTTATTATCTCCAGTACTACTACCACCACTACTACTACTACTACTACTACTACTGCTACTACTGCTGCTGCTGCTGCTGTCAATTGAACTACTAATACGACTACACACCTGTCGCTACTAACACTTCACTATTTAACATCACCTCCACTGTTGAGCTGATGCTAATTACTAATATTTGACTGGCCTCAGTAAACTTCATACATTTTAAACACAAACATACCACTGGCAGTAGCCGATAATACTAAATGTTTTTATGGATTCATTTCCTGGGTTTAAGCGTGTTCTCAAAGTCCAACCTGCCCGGGCTGAAGAAAATCCCCTCCGCAGGCCTGCTCAGTGATGGAGCAGGGAAATACATTGAGAGGGTATAAATATTGCAGCGTGAGTACACGGAGGGCTTTTTGAACCATGAATTATTACAAAGTCCAGTGGCTCGATGCCAGGAGTATGTCTCGCGCTAAGCTGCAGCAGGGGAATTGTGGGTAAGAGTGCACCACAAATACCAGCAATGACAGAGGAACGCTGTGCTTATGCTCTCCCCTCAGCGGTGGGCAGGCGATTTGAATATGCAGATTTACTCTGATACCAGCCAACACTAGACTGTTTTTTTCTTAATTGTTTTGTTTGATTATTGTTATTAAAGCTCCTATATTATGCAAGATTGTTAGTTTTAAGACAACATTATGAAGTTGTCTATATCTGCAAAGCTCAAAATGTTCTGTTCCACCTTATGATGTCATGAAGTGGTAGTTTTGAAGTTAACAGCTACTTTTTACCTTTTGTTCATTAAGTGACAATTCAAGAGCTGAAATTAACCAAATGATTCCCGTGAAGTTGTGTGGGATGAATGAAACAAAAGAAACTCCATATATGTTTTTGATGAGGATACAACATAAGTAACAGTAATAGCAGCAGCAGCAGCAGTAGTGGTAGTAGTAGTAGTAGTAATAGTAGTAGCAGCAGTAGTGGTAGTAGTTGTAGTAGTAGTAGTAGTTGTTGTTGTTTTTGTAACAGTAGTAGTAGTAGTAGTAGTAGTAGTAGTAGTAGTAGCAGCAGCAGCAGTAGTGGTAGTAGTTGTAGCAGTAGTAGTAGTAGTAGTTGTAGCAGTAGTAGTAATAGTAGTAGTACTAGTAGTAGTTTTAGCAGTATTAGTAGTAGTAGTAGTTGTAGCAGTAGTAGTAGTAGTAGTAGTAGTGATTGTTGCTGTTGTTGTAGCAGTAGTAGTAGAAGTAGTAGTAGTAATAGTAGTAGTAGTAGTAGTAGTAGTAGTCATAGTAGCATTAGCTGCAGTTGTAATGTGTAATAGTAGTTGTAGTTGTAGCAGTAGTAGTATTAGTAATAGTTGTAGCGGTAGTAGCAGTAATAGTTGTTGTAGCAGGTAGCAGTAGCTGCAGCAGCAGTTGTAGTAGTAGTAGTAGTAGTAGTAGTAGTAGTAGCAGCAGCAGTAGTAGTAACAGTAGTAGTAGTTGTAGAAGTAGAAGTAGTAGTAGTAGTAGTAAAAGTAGTAGTTGTAGCAGTAGTAGTAGTAGTAGTAGTAGTAGTAGTAGTAGTAGTAGTAGTAGTAGTAGTAGTAGTAGTAGTAGTAGTAGTAGTAGTAGTAGTAGTAGTAGCAGTAGCAGTAGTAGTAGTAGTAGTAGTAGTAGTAGTAGTAGTAGTAGTAGTAGTAGTAGTAGTAGTAGTAGTAGTAGTAGTAGTAGTAGTAGTAGTAGTAGTAGTAGTAGTAGTAGTAGTAGTAGTAGTAGTAGTAGTAGTAGTAGTAGTAGTAGTAGTAGTAGTAGTAGTAGTAGTAGTAGCAGTAGTAGTAGTAGTAGTAGTAGTAGTAGTAGTAGTAGTAGTAGTAGTAGTAGTAGTAGTAGTAGTAGTAGTAGTAGTAGTAATAGTGTACCTCTTACTGTTTTTCAAAATGAACTACAATCATAAATAAACTGTTGTCGGTACCTTAACCTACAGATTATGTTTACGATGTTTTTTGTAATTGAGCATAAATCACATTACATTTGTCGTCAGTAAAAACAATATTTGATTTGTTTACCTCAAATCTAAGGATACAGATGGGTCAAAATCTTCCTTTATTGCTCTTTAACCTCTGACTGTATGAAATGTACAGTCTTACAACAAAATATGAGGGGACATCTTCACTGTTACTTAGAATAGAAACAGGTTTTATGATTAGAAAGGGGAAAAAAGAGAGAGATAAAAAAAAAAGAGTAGGTAATCCCTCGATTTGCTGACATGTTTCTTTTGAATAGCAGATATCTGAGAAGGAGAGATATGGAAAACAAATCAAATCTGTTTCGTGGCAGATAGCAGCCTGCAGTCTTCTGTGGATCTACACTAAGCCACAAACAGAGGATTGAAGATTACGGTGTCAGGAATATAAAAAGGGTTAGCAAATGATTAGTAACTTATTGATAACCTTTCATTTGTAGATGAAGAGAGAGTGTTATCAGAATGTCTTGACAAAAGCTTCATTCATTTAAATTTCATGTTATCTGCGAAGTGAAGGGAACCCCAGTTAATTTAAATAACACTTTTGAGTATAACACAATCGAGTAATGTAATAAAATCTATTTGTATCACACTGTACAAGCAGTCGGAAAATGACTTTGGATCTAAAGGTGCACTGTGTAACTTGGTATGGTATTAAACTTATATATTTCCATGGAGACAAGCCCGTTTACAGGTCTGGTTTGTGGAGAGATGGGCCTACTTACAGTAGAATGCATTTTTTTCAAGATATTGTTGCATTGTTAAAAGAAATAGCAAGTAAAATAATAATAAGCAACTACTAACTACTACAAACTACTAACTACTACTGACTACTAATTGTACTACAGCTCATCTAGTTTACTTTATACTTAGCAGAATGAGCTCATATAGCCGCAAATGCATGAGCTCATTGTAAACTCCATACCTAATCCACTTACAATGATGAAAATGGAGCGTGAAAGAATGCCTTTATTTTAGTATGAATCTCCTTAATCATTTTGGCTTCAAACACTTCACTCCATTTTATCAAGTTGGCTGCTGTTCAGTGACGTCTCAGCCAGAAGTTTGAGATTTTAAACAGACACTAGATGGTGCTGTGGTTCCTGCTTTGGCTTTGTATAATCCTATAGCGAGACTGTTGCCTTGTTTACACTTTAGGGAGTATGCAGTATTTGTAATAGAGTCCTACTATTTGTATTTAAAAGAAATGAATGTAGCCTGAACATGTGTCTCCAGTGCCTGAATATAGAAGACACATATAAGTGTTTTTCATTCTCAGTACATGGACAGGTCATGTCTCAAAGCTCAGAATCTCCAGAATTCCCTCACTGAGCTGTACAGGCTGCACTAGCACGGATCAATGATAGGCTGAACGTGTTGAGGTTTAGGTAGTGACGATTCAGAAACAGAAACTTATTCAGAATCGGAGAGAATCATGTGAGGCACATTCAACTTACTGATGCAAATTGTTACCGATAAACGCTATATTTGATTTGAACATAGAAATACATTTGGTACTTACATTTGGTTGCTTTGAAAGTATAGACTAAGCGACATAACCACTATGTAACATCTAACGTATTAAATCTATTGTAGTTTCTTGAGGTTGTACTCATCTTTAAACAAAGCTGCAGCCATTTGTATTGATTAAATTAGTTAAAATTACTATTTTCATACTGTGGAAATTGTACTATAATGAACCTGCAGATTTTGGTGAATACCGTTTTAAGCCATAGTTAGCTATTTCTAATAAAAAAGGTTAAAGAAGTAAATATTTTACTATTATATTTGGAAGCACTGAGGCTAAGCAGAGTTGTATTTCCTGTAATTAGTTTTATTTGTATTATTAATTTGTATTATTTATTATTATTATTAGTAGTAGTAGTAGTTGTAGTAGTCGTAGTAGTAGTAGTAGTAGTAGTAGTAGTAGTAGTAAAAAAAAAGTAAATCAATTAACCCATCTACTTATTTCCCAGTCTTGTATTTCTGTGAACAAAAAGCTATCCAGCCTTGTACAATCCTATGCTCACAGTACTTCCTCTGCTGTCCAGTAGATGGCAGTCTTTCAATACAAATGGCTTGCCCTTCTCTCCTCCACACCCGTGCATTCATTCTTCAGTAGGTGTGCCCTCACCTCCATCACCTCCATCTCTCCCCCTCTCGACGTGAACTAAAGTGACAGCTCAAATGGACTTTATGTGCTCGTAACAAACTTCACAAGCTCTACCACAACATTTCACGGATTAATATCTACACGAGTCCCTTTTTCTTTTTCTTTTTTTTTACCCATAATTCTCTCTCGTGTTCTTGTACCAGAATGGCGTCACCGCTCTCACACACGCCGAAACACGCACACACCTTAGTGCCATCTGTCGGTGCAGCGGCCCATGACTGTAGCACTGGGAGCAGTTGGAAGAGGGGGAGAGAGGGGGACAGGGAGAGAGAAAGAGATAGAGAGGAACAGAAAGAGAGAAAGGAAATGTCTATTGGGGGTTTGTTGAATCCTCTTCCTCACATCTTGGACGCCCCGCTGTGCTTTTGTCTGTCAAAGTGGTCACGTGACATCAGCGCCGACGGGTTCTGGCTTCCACCGGATAGCCTCCAAAAGTCTCATCGGGTTTTGGTGCAACATACTGCAAGGAACAGCAAGGGAACGTCGTTTTTACGGGCAATAATGTAAAGCGGTTATTAGTTCGTGCCGTGCGTTATGAAATTGCATTGTATATTTAGCTCAATATACACAGACATTTAATAAAACCAAGAATTTTTAGGTTATTTTAAAATGTAAATAATGGTCATTTAATTTACATTGTTGTCATTTCAACTTAATACATTTGGCATATGGGTTTCAGATGACATTTCATAATATTTAATACAGATATTGTTGATTTGTGTAGTAATACAGCGAGTTCTTGTGTCTAGTCACTAATATAAAATACTAATTAAATCAACATTTGTGAATTTGCTTAACGTTTACATTCAACATTTTTGGGTATTTCATTGTAAAGTACAAAGTAATCAATAGGAAAAAAGGTCTCTTGCCCCCAATCTAGAAGTATGACATGATCACGTTCTCGATTAGAACCACCAACAGGCTCTATTCACACTTACGTAACAAACCAGGAAAGCGTTTGGAAACATGCGATGACAACTTCAAGTGTAGTTACTGACACTGGGCTCGCCGACCGACTGTGATAAAACCCATTGAAGTAAAAGGAAGAGTGCATACGTATGTGCTGTTTGGAATCATCATGAATATCGAGCCCTCATCTCTTCTAATCACAAGTACCCAGTACGCTCGGAGTTGTGCATCAGTGGGGAAATGATGAAAATTGAGGTATGGTTGTAATTGTTGATTAGCCAAACATAACGTAATGCTACAATGACATGTAAATGAAGAAAAATGGGAAATTGTCTAATTTTTCTTTATTTGGTCAGACTTACCGTATTTTTCAGACTATAAGTTGCACTTTTTTTCATGGTTTGGGTGGTCCTGCGACTTATACTCTGGTGCAACTTATATATAACATTTTTCAGACTGACAGCCACGAGAGGGCGCTCTAGGCTTGTGTGTCAGTTTTCTAAGCATGTCCCCTGTAGAATAAGCCACTGTCCTGTTGCAAGTAGTGAAAACGGTAATCGAGCAACAGAAAGATAGTTTGGAGTGAGTGAGACACTTGTGAGGGACTGGTGAAAAGCAGCAACTTGGAGGGTGTGTCGTGCCTGGACTTCAGTGACAACCGAAGTTGCGTGGAGTTGTTCAGAAGTGACACTGAGGATGAAGAATCTAATGTGTTCAATGGATTTAGTGATTTGGAGTGAGATGGAGAGTTTGGTAAACTTATGTTATGTTATTTATGCTATAGTTATCTGAAGAAATATTAACATACGTTACATTAACATACCAGACGCCTATTCAGCCTGTTCTTTATTCTGTTATTATTACTATAACTTTCAAGATAAAATGTCAGTTCCTGGTCCCTGATTTTATAAAATAAATTTCCCCCAAAAGGTGCAACTTATAGTCCGGTGCGACTTGTATATGTTTTTTTCTTCTTCATTAGGCATTTTTGGCTGGTACAACTTATACTCCGGAGTGATTTACAGTCAGAAAAATATGGTACTAACACGAACAGAGCCCGCCGGAAGTTCGCATGTTTCCAAATATCTTCGTGGTTTGTGAAGTAAGCATGAATAGAGCTTAGTATTTTAAAAGTCCATATTAAAATATATTATTAGTCTTTTTGTATTCTAGAAAATGATAGTATGATATTCTCAGTAGGGGACAAGAGTCACATTTTGACATGAATCACACTGTATTTTCATAGGAAATATCCAACATACATTCATGTTGAATCTGATCATTACTCCAGACATTAAAATTTGCTATATTACAACAAAACATATTTTACCAGCTCCCATCTGAATTAAATATCACTGGATTATAGAAAGTTTTGGTGTCATCTGAAATCCAGCAATTGATCTGTTGTGGTATGGTTGCAAAATGTACCAGTGCAGTTTTGATAGCTTACTTCAGAATTTATGAACTGCAAAGACTAGGAATAAAAAATACATCTTCACCAAAGTACATTGTGTAAAAAGGCACAGTTAAATATATATATATATATATATGTATATATCTTACTTCTATGTTTCAACAATTTGTCAAGGATAACTATACAGTCTTCCCTCTTGCATTAAAACTATAACTGCACTCTGCATATGACTACTCATTTTACAAAAACACAGTTAAATCATTATATTTTTTACATATTTTTTCCAGATTAGGCCATTTTTTAGGTTTAAAATTGTTCTTCCTGGTTGGAAATGAAGACATCACATTAGGGCAGGGGTGTCAAACTCAAATTCACAGAGGGCCAAAATTTTAAAAATGGGACTAAGTCGTGGGCCAAACAAAATATTTACTGAAACATTTCAACAACATCTGCATGTTTTCTCTTCTCTTCAAGATATGTAATGTCCTTTTCTTATTAAAATAAATGTTTAATAATAGTTTTGCTTAAACATTGCATCCAGAGCAAGCATAATATAAAATAATAACACAATTTTAAATAAATAATGTCTTTATAGCATATCTGTATCTATAGCCTATGTTATGATATCTCAGGCCAAATATAATTATATCGAGGGCCAAATTTGGCCACCGGGCCTGAGTTTGACATGTCTGCACTAGGGAATTCATAACTATTACCAAGCAAAACTCCTCTAATGTACACTGAAATTATTATCTGACAAATATAAAGATAAGAAAGCACCTTTATTTTGTTGAATTAATGTTTAAAATATCAGAAAAAATGTGTTTCTTCCATGTAAATTATGCCTCATTTTGGATAGAATTCTGTGTGTTTGGAACTACTTTCTGTAATTTTTCAACTTTTCTTCGCAATTGCCTCTTGATTTGTATAAGTGTATCATTTATATTTACCATAATTATAATATATAACAAAATTAAATCAAAACTAGAGAAACATACAAATCTGTCATATGTAATTTAAAAGTGCATTGTGTAACTTTTCTGGTGAAGGGTCCGTCTATTGCTTGTTTCTGTGGATATATGTCATTTCTCTGCCTGGAATGTTCCACAGTATGACATTATTCAATTACAGGTGGTTGTATAACTCAAAATACTTAGAAAAACATGCATTCAGCCTGTAAGCGGGGTCACATCTCCACAGATCTGACCTGTAACTTGGTCTGGCTCGGTCTCCATGAAGATAGAAAGGTTTAATACCACACTGGGAAACATACCAGACGACGCAATAACATCTCTATGGAGAAAAGCATTTGACAGACCCTCCACCAGAAAAGTTACACAGTGCGCCTTTAAAATTTAATATAGTGGGCAAACAAAACCACATAACTGTCCTTCTTTCTCACAACAGCTCCAATAACAATGTGCACAAAGCTGCCCGCCCTCTCTCCGTCCTCACCATTTAGCCAGCAAGCCAAAGTGCCTTCATAAGCACAGCGCTATATTCAAGCTCAGTGATAAGGAATAGGAGCCATCAGCGGGCGATTTCAGAGCGCCTACCACTGTTATTGTGTGTGCGCATAAAAACTGATTTATGTGGCCTATCACTTAGCTGCCACAATATGCGGATGAATACGGCCCTAATATAATATTATGGAGCGGAGTGAGGAGGGCAGAGAAAGGGCCAGGTGCAGCCTCGAGGTGTACTGAAAAGATCTATGGTCAAAAAGCTTGGACAAATGAAAGGGGGAGTCGCCGTTGCTATGAAGCCATGATTAGGTTTGCAGAGTGAAAAACTTAAATGTGAATGTTTGAAAGAAAATTCATCTGGTAGAATTATATAAATGTCCTTCCTTACCAAAAATTATTAGCGTGTTTCAAAGTTGTATTTTTAGAACCAGCCGCATATTGACTATATTGTCCATAAATCACTTCCTATTCTTAATGTGGAACTCAGGTCCAGCCTTGATGAGCTTCATTTGACTGGAGACAAATGCTATGAGTGACGTCACACTCCGTTAGTTCACTTCTTTATACAGTCTATGCCTACAGCTCAAAAATAATTTCATATTATATATTACAGATGGTGACTGACTTAATCCAAATTTAATTGGGTGGCACAGTGATTAGCAGAGTCCTGCACTGGTCAATTGTTTGAGACCTGCACCCCCCTGTACCCGCCCGCACCCGTGCAGTACAGCACCACACCCACCCGATTACCCGTGATTATATCAAAGTTAAATCCGCACCCCGAACCGCTAACATTCCACCCATTACCTGCCCATGCCCGTGATAAATCGGGGTCTGCCCATCAGTCCGACAGCCCAATAGTCCAGGACTAAACCAGGACTAAACCAGGACTTAACCAGGACTGAACCTGCGCCATGTCATTAGCTGATTATAAATATATACACACCGCAAACCTCAGATGTAATTGCCAGGAGTACACCAAGACCAGGTGTTCACTAGAACTAAACCAGGAATGAACCAGGTCTAAACCAGGACTAAACCAATGTCATTAGCATAAATATATTCAACCCGTAACCGCCAAGCCGATCGCCAGGACTACACAAGGACTGGACCAGGTCTAAACCAGGACTCCAGGAGTAAACCAGGAGCGCAGCCGCCAAGCCAATCAACTCCGCTGATGGTTTTATGTAATAAATACTCTAAAGTCACTCTCTCAGCCTGGTCCATCATTCCAGGAAATGGCATTTGTTTCCAGGGCAACAGACATCCTGGACGCACGTCAAGTATTTTTCTCCCATTCATCGTTCATTTGATTCACCTGACTTGCCCATTACACGCCCGCAAACCTGCCCGTAAAATTCCAGAGCGTTAAATCCTGCCCGTTTCAGCAACTATTTGTGGGTACCTGTCCTGGTGCAGGACTCTGGTAGCTAGCACTCTCATCTCACAGCAAGAATGTTTCAGATTCAGGTACTTCAGATTGTGTGATGTTTGCATGTCCTTCCTGTGTCCATCAACCCAGAACATGCACAATGGGTAAAATCTCCCATTTTAGATAGTCTTGACCAAACCTAGCTCTAGATCTGGAGAGGGTTGCACTGCAGTAGATTACCGCAGCAGCATGGAAGGATGGGTCAAATGCAGAGGACAAATTGCTCTGCTACTACTATTAAGTGTACATTAAACATAACTTTTGCATTGTACCATATATATACCATCTTAACCAACGCTGCATCATAGCCCTTTTCTGTAAAATAGTTTTGTTTATGCGTCACTGATTCTCTCGCCATGTTTTGGTACATTTGGTGCAATAGAGGATAAACAGCGTCGGCCATAGCTAATGTCCCCATGTTTACTTGTTGGCTCAGCGCTGGTGTCTTGTCCACACGTGTAAATCAGGTCCGTGGAGGTAGCATAATAATGATGAGGATGATGACAGCCAATGCGCAGGGGAGTGATAGAGGGACACTGAGTTATGGGCTCCGCTGAAGAGCTGTGCAAATGGAGGAGAAGCACTTTCACCAAAACACACAAGTCCCCAGATGGAGCTAATGCTGCCGTTGGCCAGCTCGCTGCCCAAATGAGCCCACATTAGCCACTCAAAAGCCACAGTCAAAGCATGGCATATACAATTTAATTCCAGAGCAAATTTGCAGATTTTTTCTCTATTATGACTTGAGAGCTCATCACAGACTGTATCGCCTTTGAACAATTATCTTATAGCTGTGATGTTATAATTAGGAGGACTATAGGAGGCTGTACGCATTGAGTATTCTTCATCTCACAAGACAGGTTCCTCTGTGCTACGATTGAATAAATGTTCATTAATGCCAATATGGGATCAAGAGAGAGTGGATTGTCTTTATTCAGTAATGAAACGGGTCCCGTTATACCAGTCTGCAATATTAGATTTCCCATTTGCTGCAAAAAATTATGTAATTCAATCAATGTAGTAATACCTGGATTGACGTTAGAAGAATACATAAAAGATTCTCAGCCTACAGTCATAGTCTTTTATGCTTTCAATGTATCCAAGTAACTTTAAAGAACACTTGTTATGTATTGTGTGTATTATTTTTAGCCTTTAAACGTGCTCTTGAGTAGCCTGATTCATCAGCCGGCTTTCACATCATGGAAACCGTCTGACCTCGCAGCATAAGGATTTGTTCGCTCGATGGTAGACGGGTACTTTTTTATTTAACCACTTGGTGCTATTTGGTCATGATGTATGGAATGCGCTGCCAGTGGAGCTAACTGGTATATTAAGCTTTTACCAAATCCTGTAGGAAGAAGGGCAATAACGTCTTTCCTTTGATAAAATTCACCAAACATTCTCTTTGTTCCGGCTTTAAATCCTCGATCTTGGGAATCACTGACAACACAGAATGTATGGCTTATTCTACATCTATCTTGAACGCTTTGTTTACTGTTGTGCTGTACCACAAAAGGGACCCAGTCATGGCTTCTACAACTTCCGGGGTTCTTGTAAACCGTCTAGTGTATTCCAATTCCTGACCTAGTCACTGGAGAGAAATGAAATTGAGAGGAGGCACTACGTGGCACCAGCCTGGCCAGCTCTTGAGTACTTTGCTTTAGACCTTGCTTTGGGAACTTAAAATATTAACCAGAAAACATGCATTACGTTGGATCTGTCTGCAACCCGTCTTTTAGATTTTCATTATAAGTAAATGATTTATACATGGGATCTTGGGATTTTTACCTATGACATCACAAGAAAGCAATATTGAAAAGTAGTGTTTTCTGAGACTCAGAGTAAAAGAAACTCATAAACAGGATTGATCAAATAAGCATGAATGAAATAAAATACAACTCCAAGTATGTTTTTTTTTTTTTTTTTCCTTCTTTTTCCCCCAAAACATCATGTTATTGTGGTATGTAATTGTTATTTATCTTTCAAGTAACTATTGAACAGCCTTGAATGAATGAAGGTTAAAACATTAATACATCCTAAGCCTACATCCGTAAATAGTCTTATTACATCACATTAAATACCCAACCAGGATATCAGCTGAACCGATATCATGGGACCAATATCAGTATTGCATTCCCTAGTTTAGGTACTTTTTTTTGGACTATTTTCACTAGTATCGATAGCCATTGCAGTATTGTTTACAGCAAGGCACTGTTACTTTATCAACATAATTCATTTTAACTTAACATTTAACCTAATAATTTTAAGGATTAGGTTAAGATTTACCACAGAAAACATAAGTAGTGACTGTTTTTGACTAATTTTTTTTTATTTATTTATTTTTTTTTGGCTTACTTTAACATAATTCATTTTATCTCAACATTGAACCTAATCATTTTAAGGTTTAGGTTAAGATTTACCACAAAAAAACATAAGTAGTAACTTTTTTTTTTACTATTTCCACAAGTAAATCGATACCCGTTGCTGTATTGTTTACAGTAAGTTAATTCAAAATGCCAAACGAGAGATTGATTTTAATCCCTGCCTTACTTTATCGACATAATGTTTAAAAAATGTCAGGTGGGACAAGAAGATATACACATGCATGCACTTAACTGGATGACCTGCTTTGCTTTTTCATCCACTCCCGATGCTACACGCTGCATTCTTCTTGAGACATTAAAGCCCCCTTTGTGGATGAACGATCACTCAGCGCCATTGATCGTCAGCCATGATAATATAATCGGGCATAATGCGTGACAAGGCTGGCCGCTCCCATAGATCAGAGCTGCTGACTGCGGATCTCTGCACAGGCCGTAAACCCTCACCTTCTCTCTTTGACCCGGCATCAATTTGCGTCTCTCCAATCTGAATGCAAATAACAATGCATTTTGGGTGACATGTTTACGGTTATCTCTCCATCTCTCACCCGCCCGCTAACCCTAAACGCGCTGATGTTACCGCCATAATACCGCTACTGCTCGCAACTGGTCGCTTTACGGTAACGCCCAGCCCTCGCCCTTCCCCCTACCCCCTCCCTCCCTCACTCCCACACTCACTCACTCTTCCACCTAGCATCGCTGGAACACAAACATAAACTCGCTCGCAACCTCCACCCCGACTGACTTGTGTATGCGCCGAGCTGATAACTAGCGTGGTTCATTTTCCCCATGGCAAAACACAGTAAAAAAAAAAACTGGGGAGTAATAATTGCTTTGGGCAGGGTTGGGGGGGTAAGGATGGCTAAATATGCTTGATTGACTCCTAAGCTTCGGTGCTGTGTAATGAAATATGGCGGCAGACAGGGGCTCCCGCGTGATAGCTTTCTAGTCACTTCAGTTGTTTTTTCTCTTTTTTTCTTTTGCTCCTTGTTGCGTAGTTTTGTGTCGCCTTTGAACGTTTATCTTTAGAGGTTATGTTACTGTTCCTGAGGGGTCATATCTGAAAGTGTTGATTCGTCACCACGTCAAAATCACAGCCACACTAATGTTTTTGTCTCGACGATATCCAAGTCTCTCGATACAATATCGTCACGGTATGAACCTCACGGTACGATAGTTATTGTGATATCGTGGGAAAGCTCTCGATATGGTGGGGAGGCTCACAATTAGGGATGTAACGGTATTCAAATCTCTCAGTACGATATTTTCACAATATACATCTCACGGTACGATATTTATTGCGATATTTTGTGGAGGCTCTGCTACTTTTTCAAGACTTAATCCAAAGAACTAAGACTTAAAAGTGCCTAGAACTGTTAGTTCTTCTTGTTGTCTACACTGAAATGGAGCAAAGGATCACGGTCGATGTAGCTCCCTCAGTCTTTTTATTTTTTAAGCTATTGCTGCAGCATAACTCTTAATTTAAGCGACTAACTTTAAGAGACTTGTAATTTGATACATTGTGATAGTCGACGATATTATTGTGAGAATTTTGACGATACAGTATCACGATATTTCAGTTATTGTAACATCCCTAGTTTTTGTTCTACTATGTTATTTGTTGGTTAATTTTTGAGTTGATAAGGGATAACATAGGACTTAAAGCTATAATATTTAACTTTTTTCCACAAAATAGACTAATATAAATGTTTCTTCTTGTTTCTTCTTCAATTTTTAATTGCACCGACAGAATTTGAAAAACATTTGTGCTTGCTATGAGTGGGCTTGCATTTCCACAAACCTGACTCCTGTTTAGCCTGGAGGAGGGCTTACTCCTTTGGCTATAATATTCCACAGTATGGCTTAAACTGTATCTACCTCTATGGAGAATATTCCAAAGTGTAGTTCTAACTTTCTATTTCAGTTTATGCAGTTGACTTTCCACCCCCGAAAGTTACACACTGTACATTTTAATAATGAGTGGAGTCATTTGAGTTCAGAAAAGAGGTAATAACTCATCACTAGTAAAAGGAGTTTGCATTTTTTTGTGTTGTATGTTTGCAATAAAACGTGTGCATTCCCAATTCTGTCAGTTGTAATTAAGTCTTCATTTGCCGTTATTTACAGCAGTGCTTCTCAGTTATTTTCTGTCACATCCCCCTAGGAAGAAGAAAACATTTCGCGCCCCCTCACTCCACAGAACCACTACCAAACGTGGACAAATCGCACCCTCGCCTTCAGTCGCCTACATACGAGAGCAAACGTTTTAGTCACATCTTTAAAGTGACTCCTGGGACACACGCAGCAAGTGTCCGTCTGTATTCCGTGCTGCTCTCACTTGCGTCATGAGGTGGTCCGCTCCTGTGTCCTCCCCATCTTTAACAGTGATGTCTGTGTTATAGTTAGGCAGTATCAGCTCCTCTGCTATTTGCTACACCGCCTTAGATGATATTAACAGTGCTCACTGGTTTACTGAAGCAGCATTCACAAAGCGGGATGATTGTTGCCAATATTTGTCATGTTTTCACTGAAAAAACTCGAGTAGCTTATCACCATGATTGGGGTGTAATGTCTTTAAGCGATGCTGTAATTTATTTGGCTTCATGCTGTCCGCGGCCAACATTTTTAGACACAGTAAACACCCCGGTCTTTCCTTATTTCCCACTGTAGTCACGTTCTCTGCACTTCATATCTCCTGCTCTGTGCTGTGTATGTGATTGCTCGGTGCAAAAAACCCGACACTATAGCGCTAATACTCCCTGCACACACTCTGACAACGAGAGCGTCACTGCCAACTACTGTAGTGGATGTGCAATTACACTTTATTCTAGTACGGCAAAAAAAGAATGTTCCCTGAGATCACACACGTCCCCCCAACCATTTGAGAAGGACTGCTTTACAGTAACTAACTACACTGTAATGACCACCAAGCATTTGCATAAGTTTTATACTCTTATTTTTCATATAGGCCATATGCCAATTCTGATCTATTTCTGCATTCAGTTACAGTTGCAATTGAAAACATTTTTGGCACAGTAACCTATTGTAATTAAAAATAAAACAGTTCAATCTTAGCAGAAGTTGGAATCAAAGTTGGTAGTTTTATTTTTTTACACAGACAGAATCTGAAAGCAGATTTTTTAAGAAGAGATAAATAAATAAAAATCTGTTTCTGTGCTTTCAGAAAAGAAAAATGGCACAGACAAAAGCACATTTCTGCAGCCCATACGCCATCACAATTTAGTCATCAGGTCTACAGACAAAAACTACCATTATCTGTACTGACAACAACCACGTTTTTTGGCTAATAATTTTATCAAATCCTAAAAACATTTGGAAACATAATTAGTCAAAAAATTAATCCTATCTCCTGGTGAACAAAACAGGCCCCTTATCTCCAAATGAAGATTCTGTAGCCAACTGTTTTCTTTACCCCTGGCCAAATGAAGCTAATCACTCACAAGAATAAAACACATAGAGCAACAAAACAGACGGAAAATCTTTCGTGTACCATTTTCTGTGTGTTTTTCATGTTTTGAGCAACCCGCAAGCCTAATTTGCCATGCTACTTCAAGGCAAATGTAATTACATGTGTTTTCATTATAATTCACTAAGCCAATCGATATCTGTGGCTAAGACTTTCTCTAGTGCACATTCAATTTGAGTTCTTTTGACAAAAATCTGCTCCCACATGTTTGGTATGAAAGATTTTTTTGTATAAAGGCACTAATTAAATGCATGAATGTGTTTTAGAAATAAAGAATTCTTCATTTGTCTTTTGGGAAAAAAATATGCTGAGAAAAATCATATATTGAATTAAAAATACACTTTTTTCCCCACAGTTCTCTTTCCTGAGACGTCAACTGCAAGATGAGGCCTCCAGCAGGTAGGCCTCTGGTTTTAATGACTTCTCTTTGACAGGCAGTTTGTATTTTATGAACTTTGTCCATTGATCTGAAGGTTGGCAGTTTGAATCCCACTCACGACATAAATATAATGGGTAGAGTGGTCCAATCCACTGATTCACAGATGACTCATAGATGCATGCTGCTGTTGTGTCCTTTGGCAAGACACTTAATCCACCCTGCCCCCAGTGTCTGTGTACACTGGTGTATGAATGATTGAGTGGTTCCTTGATGTAAAAGTGCTTCGAGTGTGTTGAAGGTGGAATAGCGTCATATAAAAATGTGACCATTTACCACAAGAGTATTGAGATATCATACTGTGGAATTAAATGTCCGCTACATAATTTTTTTTTCTGGTTGGGAAGTTTGTCACCTGCTTTTCTCCAAGGAGATGTTGTAGTTTTTCCTATGTTTCACATTATGGCATAAAATGTATTATTATCATGTGTTTTTTATTGCCAAAAAGGAATTCTTACTGTGATTCTTACTCTCTTCCAGAAAGTTTGCATAGTGCATCTTTTATTATATGTCTAATATTATAGATTTTTAGACTGGAATATTTGGCTATTGTTGTTTCATAGAATTACTTCATACATTATATTTACCATTGTTGGAAAGCTCAAAGTTTAGTCATTCTACACTTTAGTCGTCCATACGACAAGGCTCCTGGATTTTTTATTTATTTTTTGCCAGTTTGCATCCACACATATGTCGGATCAGTAAATATTCACGTCCACGCGACAATGGAGCACTGAGTGAAAACGATGTAATACATATGCCACTCCTGTATATGGTGCTGTGAACAGGATACAGCCAGAGCCACTGAACACACAACACTACAAAGAGCGCATGTGCATAAAGTCCTTGCTGCGTGGGGTTCTCTTCTGGTCACGTGGCGATGACAGGGTCGCGACGTCATTGTTTTCCAAAAGCTTCAATTTGCTTGTCCACACGACAACACAACACTGCCGTTTTTAGATTTCTGCACTGGAACCCGTTTTCAAAAAACACCGTTTTCGCACAACCGAAACGCCAGCTCCATGTCGACGAAAGGCCCAAACAAATAAAAACTTCGCCATTTCGACCAAAAAATGTTGTCATGTGGACACCACCTGAGAATATCATTGAATCTAGTAATATCAGTATGTTTCAAAGTAGTTGTAACTGAAGTAATGATAGCAGTGGTAGTACAGTATTAGTTTAGTATTTGTAGTAAAGATAATTATGCTTGGGTATCTCAAAGTGACTGATGTATAGAGTAATAATACATGTACTTCAGGTCCGCCTTCACCTGACAACACTTTCTCATACAGTATCTCCCACAGGCCAAATTATGTAAGTTTTAAAGAGAATAGTCCATTTTGAGGCAGAACTTCTAGATGTCATCCTATATCACATCAAGGAGCTGCACCAAATCTTCACTCGGGCTCAGACCCTCCCCTCCCCTGACCTGCGCAGTGACAGCGGGGTGGGCGGGGGAGAATCCGACTAAATCTGCCAACCCAAACCCCCTTTAAGAGCGAAGGCAAGGGTGAGTGGCACTGATGGGACTGGACTGGGAGGCTGCAGCTGTGATGTCGTACCGCAGAGTCCCGCGTGCTCCTCACAAGCCTGATTGATAGAGTGTGATGAGACTGTCACAGAGGAAGGAGAGGAGGACAGATAGGGGGGAGGAGAAGAGGAAGAGGAGGAGGAGGAAGAGGAGGAGGAAGAGGGGGGCTGACCACAGAGTACAGATAGATAGAGAGAAATAAATCTGAGAGCATGTAGACGATGAAGATGAGGAAATGAAGTGGCTGGACAGGGGTTTGGAAGGTTGACGGGCAGGGAGAGGAGCAGAGAGGGAGCGCAGGTGAGACCGGAGAAAAGGTGCTAAGTTTGATTTCAGTGCATCAGGTGGTGAAAAATGTCAAAGTGAAACTGTGTTTTTTTTAGGTGAATTCGTTGAAAAATACAGTACTAGGGAGGTATTAGCACTATTCACCTTGTACCGGAAGTTGCCATTGTGAGCATTATTTTACATGGGGCTGCAGATGTTAAAAGCAAATCCATTCTATACAGACTACAATGCCGTTGACTTGATTTGACATCAACATTTTACATGAACCTACTTTAGATCATTTAATACCATTTTACCACCACCAGTGACCCTATTTTACCCAACGACAAGCTGGTAATCATAAAGTGCTGTATTACTGCATCATAAGAAAAAGGCAGTATTTTTTTCATCATTACTTTAGCACTTTAAAAACTATATTTATCCACTGATGACTGAAATTACAGGAAATTGACCATATTTATAAATTATTTTCAAATTATGATGCTGGAATTGATTACTCAAGGAGCAGGCAGCAACCATTTTAATAGTTCTTGTGTAACCTTCCATCCATCCATTTTCTTCCACTTATTTGGGGCTGGGTCGTGGGGGCAGCAGTCTAAGCAGGGACTCCCAGACTTCCTCACCCCAGACACTTCCTCCAGCTCATCTGAGGGACCCCAAGGCGTTCCCAGGCCAGCCGAGAGACACAGTCCCTCCAGTGTGTCCTGCGTCTTGTCCGAGGCTTCCTTCTGGTTGGACATGCTTCTCAAGGGAGGCACACAGTTGGCTCCCCTCTACGTGGTGGAGCAGCGGCTCTACTCCAAGCTTCTCCCGTGTGACTGAGTTCCTCACCCTATCTCTAAGGAAGCGCCCAGCCACCCTGCAGAGGAAAATAATTTCTACTGGAACATAGAACATAAGTGAAATCATAATAGAAATAAAAATAAAAAAACAACAAAACATTTCGCCCAAAAAGGAGTGGGTAGAAGAAAACTTACTTAATCCCACCCCCATTCTTCTGATCAAACAGAATGAGCTATCTTTTGCATTTTTCAGACATTTTGCATTAAATTATATCAACTATTTACAAGTGCAGACAAAGAGTAACTGTTATAGCGTCTTAGTATAACATAAGCAAACCAACAATGGCAAGGTTATGGATACAGACAGACCGCTTGTATCCGTGATCTTGTCCTTTCGGTCATTCCCCAAAGCTCATGACCATAGGTGAGGATAGGAACATAGATTGATTGATTGTTCTTATGTAACCAATGTATTTTATTCTTAAACTTCCATATACCAAATTCAATGCAAATCATGCAATAAATCATACTTAGGGGAAACAGGCCGGGCATTTCACATCTGAAAAAAGAAACATCAAAAGGAATGCGAAAAGGAAACATCAAGAAGACTTACCAGAACACAAAAAGATAAAGCAGAACAGGAAAACCTAAAATCCGCCATTTCAGACCACTGTAAAAGGAACAACCACATTATGGATTGGGACGGGGCTCGGGTCATTGGATCAGAAAACAACAAGTTCAAACGCTGGATCAAGGAGGACACTGAAATCAGGAAACGAGGCACGGACACCATTAACCGTGATGATGGTGCGTTCCTCCTTTCACACACACCAGAGAACACCGGGCGACGGGAGGCGTGGTCAGTCTGAGCGACCTGCCAGGTCCATCAGGCTGACCACGCCTACAGGAAGTAACAACAGCTGATATACGACACGTCACACCACCAACACCGGTGACAGTTCTGAAGATGACTTGCAGCTAGCAGCCGAAACATGTCAAGAAGGTAAACACACTTTACTGCATTGTCTTTAAAAAGAACCCAAGAAGTTAAAGTATAGGCGAGTTTCATTGTTGACAAAAGCGCGCGTTGCATGCTGGGAATTATTTTGGTCGGTGGCAAGAAACACTAATTCAACATGACGGACGGAGCGAGAAAGCACGTGAAGGGTATTTTTTTCCCGGTTATTTATCCACTCTACCGAAGACGATTTGACCAGAAATTGGTCATAAGCATCGATGGACGCCAAATCACCCTTTTCAACCCCTACAAAAGGTGGACGAAACCAAATTTCTGGTCAGAATCACCAACTACCTGGCCAAATATTCACTTCGGCGATATCCACAATGACTTGGTGGAAACTCCTGGTCCATTCACAGCAGAAAAGATGAAAGCCTCCAAGAGTCTCGATGTGTTGTTGAACTTGTTGGAGTCCACGGTTTGCTAGGATCTTCTACGTTTGCTCTGCGAATGTTTGAAAGCCGTTTAATTCACCGTTAGCGGTTCTTTTCACTCGGAATACGAAAAAGACATTTTCTTTCTTCCGTGCTTCTATTTGTGCATCCGATAATGCAGCAGGAATTTACCATTATTGAGGATAAATACGCGAGGTTACGCACTGTGTTTGACCGCTGTCATGTTTCTTGCCTCCGACCAAAATATTTCCCAGCATGCAACACGGGCTTTTAATAACAATGACGTCAGCTGAAACTCACCTATATAAGAAGACAAAATGAACAATGGCTTAGTGTTTTATCCTCATTCTCAAACGTCTCAAGAGCAAAATTCGTGTCATTCGCCACAGTCAAGTTTTTTCAGTCAGTCAGTACTTTCTCCTTTCCTGGCCCAGACTCCGTGTTTTCCCCTGCTCGCTGTCTGTGCTGGGGACATGTGAGGGGCTTATCAGACTATCTGCACCTGCACTGGCCACAACAGCACAACCCCGGGACAGTAGAAACCTGGCAGCAACAGCAGCCGGAGCCGCTAAAGCCTGTTCTGGGAATTCCACACTTCGCCGTTCACACCCAATAGAAAGAGCGCGGGCTTGGAGAGAGTCTCCACAATGAGCCGCTTATTATTATTAGTGGGCCACATGTGAGGAAGCATGTGCAGAGTGTGTGTGTGTGTGTGTGTGTGTGTGTGTGTGTGTGTGCGTGCAACAAGAAAAGGCACAGCTTATCTGTTCAGGTACTGACAACTCTGCCCCTCCTCCTCCTTCTCTCTGCCCCATCGTTCTTTCTCTCTTGCCTCTCTGTCTCTTTGTTTCTGACTCTCTCCCCTCCATCCTCCATCCTTCTTTTTCTCTCTCCCTTCCTCTCCCTCTTTCTTTTTTTCTCTTTGCTCTATCCTCCTCTCTCCCCTCTACCTCATCTATCTCTCTCGTCTCTTTGCCTCGTCCCTCCTCTCTGCGCCATCCTTCTTTTGCTCTCTCTTCTCTCTCTTCCACCTGTTCACCTTTTCTGCCTGTTCTTCTCTTCTCTCTCCACTCTGCTCTATCCTTCTTTCTTTCTCCTCTACCTCTTCTATCGCCTCTTCTCTGCCCTATCTCTCCATCCCTTTGAAATACTTTTGCTTACCTGTTCTCCGGTCGCTAGGTGCACTTTATTCTCCACATTCCGTTTTCTTCTGTTTCTCTCAATCTCTTTTCATCATTCTCTTTTCACATACTCCGTTTTTCTTTCGCCGTATCCTAGACTATCTCCTGTATGTGTAGCACTTAACGAAACAAAAGTAGTTCACTCTCGCCTCATAATATGCTCTTTCGTCAACTGCTTTCATCTCTTAGTCTGCTCTTCCTATCTACTTATTTACTCTTCTTAGACTATACTGTTCTTAGTGTCTCTTTACACCTGCCTTGTCACACGGCTTTAACTACTATAAAACCATACTTAATGTGCTCTTCGAGTACTGCCTCATACAATGTTTTTTCTCTTTCCTGTTTTGGGTCTTTCTTTTCCCTCTCTGCTAACTTCATTTCTCTCTCCATCTCACTCTCTGTATTGTTTCATCACACAGCTTCTGGCTTCGGTGATCTAGCATCGAACCTGTTTCATCTCTCTCTCTCTATCTCTTTCCCTTCATCCGTTACTCTATCATGTTTCCTCCCTCCTCCTATGACTCTTCACCTTTGATTCTCATCTACCTGTCAGTCTGTGCGCTACCTGCTCCTCCCTGACCTCGCCCAGATATTCTAGTGTTTGTCTCGTTCTCTCCTCTCTGCGTCTTCTTGGTGAAAGTCTGCGCATACTACGCTAGCTGTCTTCTCGATCTCTACTCCGAACCTTTCCTCGTCTCTTCTAGTTCTGTCTCTTCTCGCGCGCTATCCATTTCCGACTTTGTTCTGTATTTTCGTCTTCTAGAGGTCTGCTGGCTGTATAATGTGGCTTTCGTGTCTTCTGCTGTTCTCTCTTCTCTGCTATCTTCCTGTTCTTACTTTCGTGTGATCTCTGCTGTGTTTTTCCTCTCTGTCTCTTCTCTCTCTCTTTCTACTTGCTTTCCATCCTCTGCTCTACTCCATCTCTTGTCATTCCTACTCTTTCTTTCACTTCTCTTGTTTCTACCTACGCTCTCTTCTGCATGTGTCCTCTCATCTTGCTGTCACGTCGCCTCCTGTCATCAGTCTTGGTCTGTCTTCTTCTGTCGCTACATACGCTGCTGCACTATCATCTGACTCATTAAATCTGGTCTACTATCTCATGCTTTACTCTGTTGTCTTCTCTCCTCACCTTTGTTGACTTCTGCTCTTTCTCTGTCTCTCTCTCTTTCGCTAGTCTCTTTCACAGTGCCGTAATGTCTGCCATCATCGTTTGGTTGCTGCGTGTTCGCTTCTAGCCTCTTTTCTCTGTCTCTCATGTCGTCTTCTAAGACACCTGTCATCTTCATCGTCGCGCTTTCGATTTTCGATCTTCTCTTACAGTCATTTCGTCCGTGTCTCTCTTTCCTCTCTCGTCTGTTCCTCTCTTGTTACTCGCTCGGTTCGCCTCATCTCTAGTGCGGAATCACTCACGCTATATCCTGAGATAGTTTCTCTTTCTGCTATCTCTCCTTCTCTTGTATCCCCTCTTTTGCATATTTCCAACTTTAACTCTTCATATATCTCTTTTCTCTCTGTCTCTCTCCCATCTTGTCTCTCTCACTTGTCTTCCTCTACTAGTTCGCACATACTATGATATTTCGTGCTCTTGTATGTAGGTACTCCAATCTCGCTATTACACATACCTTAATAAGTAGGGTTTCTCTTAAACATTACTTGAAAAAAGTGCTCTCCATCTCCTCCATATATGCTTCTCTCTTTCTCAATCCTTTCTCACTCTGTCCCATTCTCTCGTCTCCATCTTACTACTTACATCCTCGTCTCCGCGGAGACGCTGTAGATATGTTAGTCGTTCCTCCTATAGTTGCTCTTGCTGTCTGCAAGGACACACGGCAGTTCTGCATCTGGCTGTGACTCTCCTCGCTCTCGTGGGTCAGCGGAGTGCTGATTTTGTTCTCGCAAACTCACTTCGTACATGTGCGCATTGGTTCCATCTTGTATCTCGTACGCTCTGCATGTTTCCTGTTCTCTCGTAGATTCTTCTGGTCTCGTCGTCTCCTCCTTATTCCTGAATCCTTCGCGGAGGTGTTTACGTCAGAGTGGGATTCAACACACCAACCTAAGATAGTGGACGAATTCTTCTACTGACTGAGCTACTGTCGCCTCTCCTTCTCCATCCCTTCTCCAATCTGCTGCTTTTTATTCTCATTGTGTTTCGTATGGCTAAAGATGTGAGATGTCGCTGTTATTTATTTTTCTTTTACATGTCCTTGTGCGTTTTGCGATAGTTTCTTATACAGTTTTCCGTCTGATATATCTCTTGTCCACAATAGACAAATACAGTACTCCAATTCTTGTATTATTCAGTACATCTTCGGATCTCTGGATGTTTTGTTTCTTAGTCCGATTGCTTTTATCAGACCTGTGATTTTTGTCACATGATTAGTTTCTCTTCTTTATAAAGTTTTATTGTATTATAAGTGAACTTTCCATTTTTTCTTTTTGTATTCTCCCGAGTTTTTTAATTTTTATTTTTTCTTTTTCGCACTTCTCAATGATTAACACACAGAAGAGGGCCACGGCTGCGCTTTGACATTACCATACCTGCAATGAACGAGTTTCTACGAATGACCTGGAACCCCTTTTTCCGATGTTACTTTGTTTTACCTTTCTCTCTATGAGATCAATATTGATGCACGCGTTGGGAAGTACTGTATAGCCTAGCAAACATCTATGTATCAAAATCACACGATAATGCTAATTTTGAGGTTCATCCTGTCACTTAACATTCTATCAGCCTACTTGTTAGATGTAAAGTTGAAGAGACCATAAACAATGGGTTCTAAAATAAAGTTGCTTTGTCCTGCTATGAAGTCGTAAAACTGTTTTTTGTGTGCGCAGTATTTCTCTCAAACTTACCATCAGTAACACTGCTTGATTTGGCCTTACTCAGTTATGCGACAGAGATGCATTGATATAGGTGAGTAAGTTGTGCATTTGGTGTAGATGATTCGTGTTGAGTTTTATGGCACGCTTGGTAGATAGATAGTACGTTTTCCGCATAAGTAATTTGTTCATTCCAGCTTCACTTCCAGTAATGACATTATGGAGCCAAAGAATAGGTACGTAGTAGTAAAATTTACACTCAATAATAGCATATTTAACATATATTAAATTAAATTTGTTGTCCGCCAAGCCAAGACGTAGCGGGCTACGTCACTTTCTCGAATTTGTGTCTTGCGTGTGTGTAATTTTATAGAGCAAAGAGTAGAGTGAAAAACTGTAGGAGAGAAAAAGAATATCGCTGAGTTTTGGAAGGAATCCAACTCACTTCTACAACTATTCGGAAGAGCAGCTTGCATAGTGATAACTTTTTTTTATAGATGTTGATGTTGCTTTCTACTTTTTGTGGTTTGGAATGGATACAACGGTTGAGAGTTCTCCGGACGTCGTCACGGAGGAGAGTAGGTAATCCGGTGTTTTAACCGACTCACCTTTCTCCGTGCGCTCCTCGAGTTATGACGGAGTGAAGTATCAGGTCGCTCGAGAAATCGTTCCCGCAGATGGTGTATGATGAGGGCGTAGCAGAAAACGTTTGGATTTGGTCCAAGAGGATATATGAATGGCCGCCACTATGTACCGCCACTGGACTGCCTGGGAGCCACAATATTTAACAACTCTGCTCGCCAATACTAGCAGCATCCGGTAGTGGACCAATAACACACGCATAAACTAGCAGCTGGATAGTATGGACCGGCGTACAGATCGGGTACAAGGTTCGTGAAGGGGTACGGTGTATCTTTCAAATCACACAAAGCGATGGCGACTGGATCCCATAGATATCGTAGGTCGGTTGAGTTAATAATGGAGGGTTGTGAGACAGGAAATTGTGACGTCAGCTAGAATAGAGTTCACAGTAAGCAAAGTCGATTCGTTCTTGTGTGATTAATGGGCGTCATACGAGGTGGATTTTATAGGCGCAGTCATTTGTCTGTATTTTTACTTTACACATAATGAGATGTGTTTGGGGAGCTAAACCCAAGATTAACAAATATCACTCCTTTAAAGAAGCAAAATCATTTATAACGTTTAAATCGCTAAGAGTATCAATATTTACTATGAGAATTGAATTTTAGTATTTCCTTATTGAAATATCTTTTGAAAATAACTCATGGATCATCACGAGCGGTAAATCATTATACTTTCCTGTATTCACGATTTTCTAGCGGGCAAAGCAGATAAATATAAGGAGACGTAGTATCCATTGACTAAAGCACCAGGATTAGGAAACCCTAGCGCACCATTCTATATCAAGGACGTAAGACGCAGTGATCATAATAGTATAAATATGAAACACCACTCACAAGCTATGTGGACTAGATTATAAGGCATGACGCGTGCATTTCATCAAGTATCGAAAAACATTTCTCTCTCAATAATAATTTTAAATATGTTTAAGTAAAGACTGGGCTTTTTATTTTCTTTTAGCAGATAAAACAAAACATCTTACGATAAAATCCTCATCTTTGCTTCTCTACAGTAAAACAAAAGTCTGTTCATGGAGACTTGGGCTCAACAGACAATTTAAAGAAAACAAACAAGAATTTTCAGGATGTGGTTGGTACATTCATGTAGTTTTAAAAAGCATGACAATATCAAGTAATCCAAAGTATTCAGATTACGTTCCTCACTTTAAGTAATTTAATGGATTACGTTATAAACTACATTGTGGGGTATGTAATCTGTAATCTGTAGGGGAATACATTTTAAAAGTCATCTTCCCAACACTGGGAATGACAATGTATGCCTCGCTTCACTGTTGGCACATATCAAATTTGTCAAAAATAGGGACACCTTAGATATTTCTTGTATCAAACTGTGACAAATCAGGGAATTTGGGTGGAAGTGTATTATACTATTCTTTATTATTCCTCAAATTACTGCCAGAGTACAAGAGTTTAATTGTCATTGTTGGAGACAGTCTGGCCACTCAAGCGTCAATCATTCTCATCAATCATTTTTTGGACATGTACAAAATTAAAATAATTCTGGAACAATGTATTTGGAAAAACAGATACGATCTTGACTTATGTTGTCCCCAAGGACCCGTTGATATTTTTGTTAGACCTTCTGCCTGGAGAGGTGATCGAAAAAGCAGACAGGTACATTTTTAAGATTCTGACTTTGGCATCAAAAAAAGCAATTACAAGAAACTGGCTTAAAAAAGACCCACCGCCAGTAAATCAGCGGCTCGACATTATTGAAGAAATATATTCCATGAAACGACTGACTTTCTTTCTACGTCTCAAAGGACATTTCTCCATTAGACGCTGGACAAAATGGTTAAAATATAAAGAAAAAGAGACTTGACTTCAATATTCTTACCACACTGGAACAATGCCCCAGGTTTTGTATTTATTTGTTTGTTTCTCAAAACTTGAAAAAACTGAATAAATAATAGTGAGTGCTCTCTCCCTGCCGTCGGTTATTTCAATCTCTGTGAGTCTGATCTGCGGACTGGCGCTGCGTGTTTCCCCTCGCGCGATAATGCTTAAATCCACGACTGTGCGCAAAGCAGAGATCACGAACAAAACCGAACCCAACAGTCTGTACCCCAAAACGGACGCTGTTCACTCAAACCGGTGTTTTGGGGACGAGTTTCCGAGGAAGTCTGAACGGACAACGCTGTGACGAACTCGTGACGGAGCTGTGAAACCACGAGGACCGACAAACACGTGGAAAATATAACCGCGACATCGCCCGGCAAACTCACTCTTGGCGTCCAATTGTGTATCTATGGATTTTTCGTGTCCATGAAGCAGCGCGAGTCTAAATTTGTTTCCTGCTCTGGACCAGGGCTCTTTCAGGTGGAATCGGCCCCTCACCCCCACCTCAATTACCCCCTCCACTCCTCCTAAATTACCCCCTCCGCCCCGGGGCGCATACCTTCGACTTCGTTTTCCTGTAAATTCCAACTCCCTTTTTTGCTTCCAGAAAATCCTCGAAAGATCTAACGCAATCTGAAAATTTAAGACCATTTAGAAGAATTACATTTTCAGGTTTCAGTTGATATACTGAAAATACAGCGTTGTTTTTTATCATTATAATTATGTTTCATTTAAAGTGACAGCTTGGACTGCCCATTTCACTAAATCATAGTTTGGATAATTACATATTTTACAAAAACTTTAGCCTACTTTCTTTTTCATTTCGCTGAAGTTTATAATTTTACTTCCTGGTTGGACACGGACAGCAGATATGATGTAATTCCTTGACTTTTACCTAGCAACAGCCAACATTTACACACAAAAAACTACACGATATTATGAAAAACACCTTTATTTTGTTAAATGAAGGTTCAAACTGTCAGAAAAATGCCTTCCTTGCGTGTAAATTGTTCCTGTATTTTAGGCGGAATTTTTCGGTGTTGATGACATAAGTGTTTTAAAAGTCACGACTACTTCATGTATTGTTGTACTTTTCTTCTCTTAACTGAAGTAAAACTATGCTAAATATTTAATACTATCCCATCAACCCAAGTAATAATTATAAAAACATGAAAATCTGTCATATATTCTCTTTAAAAGGTGCACTGGGTAACTTTTCTAGACCATCTGTCTCCATGGAGATGCTATTGCTTTGTTTAGAATGTTCCATGGTATAGCATTAAACATATGAATATCACAGGTCTGTCAGATCTGTGGAGAGGCCACCCTACTCACAGGTGGAGTTCATGTATTTTTGAGCAATAGAAACACGCTAATGAATAAATCCTATATACTGTATTTTTTGGACTAGAAGTCGCTCCGGAGTATAAGTCGCACCAACCAAAAAATGCGCAATGAAGAACAAAAAAACATATATAAGTTGCACTTTTGGGGGGAAATTTCTTTTATAAAATCAAAGACCAGGAGCTGATATTTCATCTTGAAAGTCAAGTTCTAATAATAACAATAGAAGAGAGAACAACAGACTGTTAACGTCACATATGAACAGTTCTTCAGATAAACTATAACATAAACAACAGAACAGAACAAGTTTAACAAACTCTCCATCTCACTCCAAATCACTAAATCCATTCAATTCTTCATCCTCAGTGTCACTTCTGAACAACTCTGTGACCTCCGGAGGTAAACAGAGCACCGCTTCCTCTTCTGTGTCGCTGTCGTCAGACTCAGCATCAGTTCCAGTTAGAATTATTCGGGTCTTTCTGAATCTCGACAGGATGGTTTCAGTGTCACTGAAGTTCGGACTTTGTCGATTCATCCAGTTACTCCAGGAAAGTTGCATGGTGCATCCTCCAGTGTCAGAAGTCTCTCGCTCACTCCAAACTTTCTTTCTGCTGCTCAATTACTGTTTTCAGTTGCAGATTTTTCTACTTGCAGTTTGTAATATCTACAAAATATGATTTTCATTTTGGGGGCATTTGTGTTCAGTTTTCTCAGTCTTTTCAGTCGTCTTTATAAGTTTGTTTAAATTTAAATTGTTCAGTGGTACAGAAGTAATGGTGCGATCGACTGACATGATACAGACAGAACAGAGGCTCTTTCTGCAGGAGACATGTGCAGTAGAGTGAAGTGACAGTGGTACAGGAGGAACAGGAGCAGCAGATACTCACACACAAGACTAGAACCTCTCACCGCTGTCAATGTGAACATTTTAATATAAAAGTCGCACTGGAGTATAAGTCGCAGGAAACACCCAAACCATGAAAAAAAGTGCGACTTATAGTCTGAAAAACACAGTATATATGTTTAACCTCATACCGTGGAACATTCCAGACAAAACAACAACATCTCCATGGTTACAAGCATGTGGCAGACCTCCACCACAAAAGTTATGCAATGCATCTTTAAGTTAGTTTTGACTGTTTGTGAAGCATACATTTTGACGTCCTGTAGTCTATTTTTATCATAAGTCTATAAAAGTGATTTGGCTCCGTGTAACAGGAAGGGCCCAGGCTCAGGTTCGGTGCCCAGGGACGAGAGGGGTCGGCTGGGTGTAATCTTGGCTGTGATCCCCTGCGGTCCCTGGAGACCCGCACTAACCTCCTGTAATGACCCTTGATTAGGAAAGAGCTGTGACACACTGCACAATGAGGGCTTTCTCTGGGGGCCGAGCGGCTGCCTGCGCGCACACACACACACACACACACACACACACACACACACACACACACACGTGAACACACACGTGAACACACCTGACCAGAAAAATATACCAGAAACATCAGCTGTGTTCAAACTTCATTATAACAACTGAAATAAAACAGCTGTCGGTTTAATCACAACTTCTAGTGTGTAACAGTCCTGAGTTGTCGGGCAAAACACTTAAAAACTGTAAACTTGGGGCGGCAGTAGCTCAGTTCATAGAGCGTATGTCCACTGATCCGAAGGTTGGCGGTTCGAATCCACACATGAATGCTGTCGTTGTATCATTGAGCAAAACACTAAACCCACCTCGTCCCAAGTGTACAATGTTGTGAAGCGCTTTGAGCCCTGAAGGTGGAAAAAGTTGTTGTATAAAAATGTGATCCTCGGTTGTTTAAGAATGTGGTGAAGGGTCCATTCTTGTTTCTATGGAGATCTTATTGCGAGGCCTGGAATGTTCCGCAGTATGGTCTTAAACTTATCTACTTTATGAAGACAAGCTGCTGATGCCAGGGCTCCGTTTGGGAGGTGCGATAGTTACTGTTTTTTTTCTGCGGCGACTCATTGTAAGGCAAGTTTAATTGAAGATGAAGCCAAGTAAGTTCCTCTCTTGAAGAAGTTTGGTGCAGCGTCTTCACTCACGCCTGCTCAAGCCACCATCTTCAGGTGCTGACCCTGTCCTGCTGCTTCACCAGTTTAGGCTCCTGGCACCACTAATGACATCATCTCAGAACATCTAATAAACAAAATGTGAACTTAAACCTGTTCAATTAATGCTATTGAGTTTGGAAAAATATTGGAATAAATGTATATCTTTGTTTATTAAAATAAAATGGCAAATATTGGTAGGGACTATTTTGTTTTCCCCAAATACTGGTTGCAACATGTCCCCACCGTCCCTATGCAAACCTGCCCCCTTGAGCTGCTGATGACCCCAAGCCATCTGAAAACAAGTCATACTGAAGGACCTGTATGTGTCCTGTGATTTTGACTGTTTTACTGTTTAAAAAAAGCTGCTAGAATCACATCTCAACCTTCACCTGCAGATAGAGACACATCCAAGTTTGTCTCGTTCTCAGTTTATGGACAGGCCTCACGTGAAAGCTCAGAACCCCCAGAATTCCCTCCCTGGCTACAGATTCTGGAGTTTAGGTTGTGACCGTTCAGATCAGAGAGAGACATTTTAGGTTTAAACCAACTGGATTTCACCATCGGCTCTATTCACGTTTACGTCACAAACCAGGAAGACGTTTGGAAAGTTGCGATTACAACTTCCCAGGCCCAGTTTTTCTTCATGTGCATGTCATTGTAGTGTGTTCCGTTATGTGTTCGGCTAATCAACAATTTGCAACCATACCTCAGTTTCATCATCATTTCCCCACTGACGCACAACTCCGAGCGAACTGAGTACATGCGATTAGAAGAGACGAGGCGCCAAATTCAAGATGATTCCAAACACCATATACGTATGCAGTCTTCATTTTACCGCTGATCACATTTACTTCAGTGGGTTTGATCACAGTCGGTCGGTGAGCCCAGTGTCAGTACTGGAAGTTGGCATCGCATCTTTCCAAACATCTTCCTGGTTTGTGACGTAAACGTGAATAGAGTCAATAAATGGGCCACCATATGTCCGATGTTTTTTGTGTTTAAGGATAATCAGCACATTAATCCGTGTGTCACGTTTTTCAAATAAAAATCAAAAATAAAATGAAAAAACTAGTATTTTCTTCATTATTTGTCTCTAAAACCAAAATGAAAAAATGGATAACGATTAAATTTTTCGATTTTGTGTTTAAATGAAAAATGGAAAAAAACTGATAACGGCCGTTTCCCGTTTCTGTGACTTAAACTGCGCGATGCTGAACTGAACCAGGACTGAACCAGAACTAAACCAGGACTAAACCAGGACTAAACCAGGTCTGGGACCAGACCAGGACCAGACCGTGATTGAGACCGGGACTGAGACATTACTGAAACCGTTTTCACACTTCCGGTCTCAGTTCCGGTCTGGTTCCGGTCTGGTCCCAGTCTGCTCTCGTCTCCGTCGTGGTCTTGGTCCCTGTCTGGTCGTCTTAGTCCCGGTCTCAATCACGGTCTGGTCCTGGTCTGGTCCCAGTCTTTGTCCTGGTCTGGTCCCGGACCTTTTTTAATCCTGGTTTAGTCCTGTTTTAGTCCTGGTTTAGTCCGACATCGCAGTTTATGTCACGGAAACAGGAAACGGCCATTATCCGTTTTTTCCATTTTTCATTTAAACACAAAATCGAAAACTGAAAACGAACGAATCGTTATCCGTTTTTTATATTTTGGTTTTGGAGACAAATAATGAAGAAAATAGTTGTTTTTTGTCATTGTCTTATTTTTTTTTTTTGTTTTTTTTGATGACAATAAAACAAATGAACGAACGTCGACATACACATACACTTGATTACAGTAGATACGTAAAGTTTTACTTGATGAAACTTTTTTACATGACTCATTATTACATTATTTTCTGATCTATGCTCTAATGTTGTTTCCTCATCACAAACCCTGCATATTTAGGCTGAGTTCTTCTCCATAATACTACTAAACTAATAATGCAGGATTACTCAAACAAAATAAATGAATGAGGTATGTTTTTGATGACGTAACAACATTATAACAAGGCTAAAAACTCAAAAGAGTAATTTTTTTTTTGGTAATACAGCATAAGACCTTTAACGTCAAAATCTTACGTAAGGTTTCTTCAATAAATCAAAGTAAAAATAACTCCAAACCATGATAAATACTGAGGGCTGGAGTCATTTGAACTGTTGCAGATCTTGTTTTGGCCGTGTTGACGCAGGCTCAGGTCTCGTTCTCCGCGTCTGTGGTTTTGGATGGAAACAGACTCGCTCACAGGACATTAGCGCTCGGTGGCTTCGCGGTGCCAGCCACTTTCCATGGAACCCCTGTGTAAAAGTCAAATGCACTCAGAACTTTTCCACTACGAGGCCAAACCTGGGAACAGGGCTATGGCCAGACTGCTCCAGGTCAAGTCATTAAAACTAATTATTATTTGAGCATGTTTTCTATGTGTCTGGGTCTGTGAAACCAAGGCTAATTTGAGTGAAAGTTATGCAGAGTCTGTTGCAATGTACACACAGAAATGAAATATGGAAAAGTGGAGTTTCGTATTGTGGCCATTAAATTTGAAGATAGTTTTGATTACAGCTAATCTTTGGGGTCTGTCATTTTCTTGTTTCTATGGATATGTCATTGTTCTGTCACATTAAACAGCTCTACTTTACATTTATTCAATTACAGGTGGTTTTATAGCTTAGAAATAGCTAGAAAAACAGACTTTCTGACTGTGACTGACCTGTAACTTGGTCTGGTTTGGTCTCCATGAAGATAGAAGGTTTAATACCACCAGAAAAGCTACACAATGCAAGTTTAAAAAGGTGCAGCTGATGATAACATTTATGGCGACGCCAGCTCCCACTGGACACCACAGTTTTCTAACGTAGAAATCAGCGGCTTTGTTTCTTTTATGAAGTTGTTTTAGGTCAATATCGCAATTTAAAATGCAGGCTCTATTCGCACTTACGTCACAAACCAGGTAAGATGCGATTACAACTTCTCAGGCCCAGTTTTGTTCATCTAAATGTTATTGTAGTGTTTCCTTTATGTTCGGCTAATCAACAATTACAACCACACCTCAGTTTTCCTCACTGACGCACAACTCCGAGTGCACTGGGTACATGCGATTAGAAGAGATGAGGCGCCAAATTCAAGATGATCCAAACAGCACATACGTATGCTGTAGGGGTGTAACCCCCAATTCACACCAAAGCGCAACAGCGCGTGAGCCCAGCAGCACAGCACACGAGCAGCAGACGCGCAGCTTTAGCTTTCCATTTTAACTGGTCTGACAGTGTAACACCGGCAGTGTCATACGTGCATCCAACGAGTGTCTGACGCTGACGCGCTGCTCGAGATAGGTTGGAGTTCTAATTTTGCAGCGTCAACGGCGCGTCTCCAAGGTTTTCAGCAGGAGAAAGACAGGAAATAAACACGCGGTGTCAAAAGAAACTTCTGATGCCCTTTCAAAATAACTTAACCAAAGTCAAGACAATGACGTAAACAACGTAAACAACATAAACAACGTAAACAACGCGCACTGCATCCAAGGAAAGGTTAATGATGGACGATGAAAAGTTAATATTACGTAATATAAGATGTGAGACATCAATTCAGGACGAATACAGTTACCGTATTTTCCACACTATAGGGCGCACTTAAAAGCCTTTAATTTCATCAAAAAACGACTGTGCGCCTTATAATCCAGAGCACCTTATATATGAATTTATTGGGGTGTCTTAGTACGACTTTAGTAAACTACAAAGCTGCACCACTTGCAGCATTACTGCTCCCGTAGTCAAGAGCATCAGGAGTAATACATACTGTGATTCTTTTTAATATCAAAATGCACCTGTCAAGAGACACACTTACAACACCAACTTTAAACTCAAGACTGTTATAAAGTGAAAGTGTGAGCTGCGTGGAAGCAGTGGATGAGAGAAGGAGAACACACATTCACCATCTGCCAATGGATCGTGGACGCCTGGACTAAGGATCAGTATCAACTGTGGTCCGAGCTTTCACCAAGACCAGAATCATCACTGAACTGCCAGGGAACAGTAACCACACTGACTCAGATAATGACGAGAGGGATGTGGACGTGCTGGACGCCGTAATCACCCAACTGATTGAACAACTATCAATTTAGTGTCTCAGTATTTTTTTGTCCGCGTTACAATTGAACAAAGTTGAGAGTTATTGTGAAGGAGTTAAATAAAGTTTGACTGACTTATCTAACTGTTGTGTTTCGTTTAATGCGCTTTATAGTCCGGTGCGGTTTATATGTGAAAAAAGACCATTCAATGACAGTGCGCCTTACAATCCAGAGCGCCTTATAGTGCAGAAAATACGGTACGATTACACCCCTACTTCATTTTACAGCTGATGACATCTACTTCAATGAGTTTAATCAGTCGGTTTTAATAGATCAAGCACAGTGTTGGTAACTAACATCTTCCAAACGTCAAGATTCTACTACAGAGCACACACAAGCTCTATAAGTCTGATTTAAAAAGGCTTTGTATCCATGCCATGTAGAACATATTTTCTGTATAGGTCTGCAGCCCCAAAATAATACAACGCCAATGACGAAGGCGGTTCCCATGGCAACTTTTGTAATAAGGTGGATAAGGTTGCGTTAAACAGAAGCAAATTGCCGCTGGGATCAGATTACAATTTAATATTTACAGTATTTTGCCTCAACGAAGACGGCGCATGAGTCCGCGTCTCCGCTCCTGTTTACACCTCCGTTTGTATCGTCGGCAAGCGGACAACGGATTATGACAGGAGCAGAGGGGCACGAGCAGACGACAGGAACGGATGACAGGAGCAGGGGGGGGGCAGGGGCAAGTGGCAGGGCAAGGGGCAGGAGCAGACGGGAAGAGGCGGGGGCAGTAGAAGAAAGAGCTCTTTACATGTGAGAGCAGCACTTTCACGTAATGTCACACATATGGACAGTATTAGCAGCTCTGTGTCGGCGGCGGGGCTAACCTGTTCACTCTTTATCACGACCGAAAAGAAATACGCTTAAAATCACTTCAAATAACTCAGATATCTGCATTACTATATTTCTATATTTTGTTTTTATTTGCACATATACATTTTTATAATTATGCCTTATTTGAACTTGTGATTTTTGCTGCTTATTTTGAATTTATTGTGACCATTTATATATATTTTTTGCTCTTTGTTATTATAAGATATTGTGAGGTGTGATGTATGTATGTTGAGTGATTACAACACATATATTTACCAAAAAATATCTGCCAAAAAATGAAAATTCAACTCAAAAATCCTTAAACTACAAAAATGTAAATGAGTTCAAATGACTTAATCGGCTTAGTTACATTAAAAACTCATCATTTTGAGTTGAATGAACTTAAAATCTATCAGTTCTTTTAACATCAAATATTAAACGGACAAAAATTGACATATTATTTTCATTTTAGGGATGTATCGATCAGATATTTATACTAAAAAAATCAGCTGGATCAGATATCGGCTTCCAAATACCACCAGTTCAGACGATATCCTCATTGGACATATAAAAGATGTAATAAGACTATTTAGTGGTCGCAGTCACCCAGAAAGTCACAACTTTTAGGATGTATGATTTTTTATTGACAGAGAGTTGTTGTCTTTTGTTACTGAAGAGATAAAGAACAACTACATAAGACAGAACTGATCCAAATGTCTTATTTTAAAGGAAATCAATGCTGTTTTTAGTCTCTGCAGTTGTGTCTGTTAACACTGTTGGGCAAGTTACTTTAAAACGTGCGTTGTTTTTGACTTGTCACTGTCATTTCAAAGTAATTTGTTACATTACAATATTACTGTAAAACATGACACGACTATTGCAGCACTTTTAAGTTACTCTCATCAAAATAACTGCGAAGATGCTGAACTTTTACACCGTATATGGACTGAACCAGAACTAAACCAGAACTGACCCAGGTCTAAACCAGGACTAAACCAGGACTAAACCAGGACCAGGTCTAAACCAGGTCTAAACCAGGTCTAAACCAGGTAGTCCTGAGAGAACCCTGAGCCCGTGGAACAGGATGTCTGCAAAGCGTGATCGGGCGTCAGCTGCGTTTCACCCTGTGGAGCGTGGAGTTCTGCACCGGTCCTTTCGCTCGTGGTTAAAGCTTTAATTGTTCAAAAAATCTCTGCAAAATACTTTTACTCTTTACTCTTTAAGTACATTTGTAACCAGATACTTCATTAGTTTTACTAAAGTAGATTTATAGTCCTGCTGTAAACCTGGTTTAATCCAACTTAATTTTGTGTTAAACCTGGTTTAGTCCATCTTAAATCCAATGTTAGACCTAGTTTAGTCCATTTTAAGTCCTGCTTTAGACATGGTTTAGTTCAACTTTAGTCCTCCTTTAGTCCTAGTTTAGTCCAACTTAAGTCCTGCTTGAGACCTGGTTTAGTCCAATTTAAGTCCAGCTTTAGACTTGGTTTAGTCCATTTTAAGTCCAGCTTTAGACCTTGTTTAGTTCAACTAAAGTCCAACTTTTTTAACAGATACTTCATTAGTTTTACTTCAGCAGATTTTTTTATGTGATACTTTTACTTTTACTTGAGTAATCTTTTGCATTTTTAACTGTACTTTTACTCAACAAAATAGAGTACTTCATCCACCACTGCCAAAATATAACATAAAGATCCACGGGTGTAGTATGTAGTAGTAGTAGTTGTAGTATTAGTATATAGCAAACTAAAGCATAACTGGTGTTTTTAAGCATACCAGGATCTGCAGTTTTCTTATTTTCTTCTTGAGCCAAAATCATTCCTTCATCGTTTTTGTGGCGATGAGAAATCCTCAGAGTAAAAACAAACTCTCTGGTGCCTCTTAAAGTGACGTAGTGTTTGCAGAGTGAGTGTGACCTGTAGTTACCTCTGGCTCCCGATCCAGATGCAGTGTACAGTAGCGCGGGGTGAGACTCTAAACGCTCCAATTACAGCTTCAGTGACTAAATTCCCTTTAAAACAGGCACCTTTAACTCCGAGCACGTCCACCAATCATTGTCCCAGGATTTAACGGTATTTTTAGGTCATTACAGGGACTCGGGCTGGACCTGCACGGAGAAAGTGTTTGGAAATTTGAAGGCGATGGCAGTGTTTTTGGTAATGCAGTCTGTTTTATGTCCTAGTTTCAATGAGTTGTTTTTAATCTGAGGTTTTGTTATTTGTAGTAATTTTGTCAAGTTTTATGGCGTCTTTGAGCTGGACCGCAGTTAGACCTGGTTTAGTTCATCTTAAATCCTGCTAAGACCTGGTTTAGTCCAACTTAAGTCCTTAGCGTAGTCCAACTTTAGTGTAGTCATACTTTAGACCTGGTTTAGTCTGCTTTAAATCTTGTGTTAGACCTGGTTTAGTCCATCTTAAGTCCTACTTTAGACCTGGTTTAGTCCAACTTAAGCCCTGGTTTAGTTCAACTTAACTCCAGCTTTTACCTTATATAGTCCAGCTTAAATCCTGTGTTAGACCGGGTTTAGATCATTTTTAGTCCTACTTTAGACCTGGTTTAGTCCAGTTTAAGTCCTGTGTTAGACCTGGTTTAGTCCATCTCAAGTCCTACTTTAGACCTGGTTTAGTACATTTTAAGTCCTGTGTTAGACCTGGTCTAGTCCATCTTAAATCCTGTTTTACACCTGGTTTAATTCAACAAAAGTCCAGCTTTAGACCTGGTTTAGTCCAACTTAATTCCTGTGTTAGACCTGGTTTAATTCAACAAAAGTCCTTCTTTAGACCTGGTTTAGTCCAATTTAAGTCCTGCTTTAGACTTAGTTTAGTCCAAATTAAGTCATACTTTAGAGCTTGTTTAGTCCACCTTAAGTCTTGTGTTAGACCTGGTTTAGTCCCTTAAGTTTCTTCAACATCAGTCCAGCTTTAGACCTGGTTTAGTCTGGTTTAATTCTACTTAAGTCCTGCTTTTTAGACATGGTTTAGTCCATCTTAAATCTTGTGTTAGATCTGGTTTAGTCCATCTTAAGTCCAGCTTTAGACCTGGTTTAGTCCAACTTATGTCCTGCTTAGACCTAGTTTAGTCCATCTTAAGTCCTACTTTAGACCTGGTTTTGTTCAACTTTAGACCTGGTATAGTCCATCTTAAATCTTGTGTTAGACCTGGTTTAGTCCAACTTATGTCCTGGTTTAGTCCAGTTTAAGTCCAGCTTTAGACCTGGTTTAGTCTTGGTGATCCTTTTGCGTTGCGTCTGTCAGTATTGCACTATTTTAAAGAGATAGACGGATATTTTGGGACTTTTAGCATATCAGCTTCATCTCCAGCACAGACTGATATTTAGTTTTGGCCAAGCAGCTGCCAAGAGAAAATGTTTTATTTGAAAACACTTCAGTGCAAAGTAAAATAAAGTAAGAGTAGAGAGTTTCAGCGGTGGTCATCTGGACACTGATTTTGCGATCAAGACGTTGCGGCTCCATCCAGAAGAAATGTTCAATCTGAAGAATGCCTTTGAAACTTGAAAATGGCTTCTGGAAATATGAGTCTTAAAGGTTTGTGGTAAAAAAAAGGGGGCTGTGGGTGAGTTTGTTGTAAATTTATATCATATAAT